>NW_010160411.1:44722-62033 GCF_000695765.1 Mesitornis unicolor | reverse complement strand
TTCCAACTCCTGAGATTCTGGGATTCTGTGATCACATTACCCAGCTTCACACCACCAGCATTAACCACCACTGACATAACTGAAATAAAATCTGTCATACAGCTGTGCAACAGGATACAAGGTCTGTTTTTAAGTCCTTCATGCCCCCTTATCCTGGTAATTATTTACGTAAAAGATATTCACTGCTTCACAATAAACTGTCATTCTGACTTTTTATTCTTCTCTTTAAAAGTTTTACTACAGAAAAATGAAAAAGCAGTAATATACCAAAGTTAATTTTTTTTCGTAATAAGCAGAACAAGTTGTTCATGCTATGTATGAAAACAAAACAGCTGAAAAGATAAACAGGTTTGTTTCAGAGCACCTACAACAGCCATATTTGGGTTGGGGGGGGGGGGGAAGGGAGGGCAAAAAGGAAAATTAAATTACTCACACTTGTATCCAGGCTGCAGATACTGATCGTATCTTCATCTTGAGTGCTCTGCTTTCGTTTCTTCTGTAAAAAAAAAAGAAAAGAAAAGAAAAGAAAAGCTCAGTTTTGATGACTACCAACTACCGCTAGTTTTATCCTGAAACACACAGATATAATGAAGTCATACACATACATACATGTGTATTTGTTTTCTCTCATCATTATAATCGCCATGTGAATAGAAACTCCATTTGTACAAGTTGAAAAGCTGCCTGTTAGCTCATTAGTAAATTAAATGCTGTTCCTTTTTCTGCTCACAGACAGATGCAGTTCAATTAAGAAACTTCTAACTAAATGCATAAGTAATTACTGCATATTGTAAACTGTACTTTGGCACTTGGTATGAGCTTTTATAATAATGAGACTGTCAGGAGGAGAAACATATTTTGTGTCAAAAGCCTATATTTAGATTTTTCAAAATATACATTCAGCAATCAAGTACTATTTACAGATAGTAAATATGACATAGGGAGAATAATAGGTGAAATGTATAAACATACATTTGGATTTCAATGTCCATGTTAGTGATTACATTCTGCTCTATATTCAGGTTTTGGTTTGGAAAACAGCAAGCCCTCCCTGATGTCATGTCACAGGTTCACCACACGATTAATCTTCAAGCCCTTCAAATAAGAAGTATGAAATTTCATTTAACAGAGCTCTGCATTTTCTACCAGGCCAGGAAGATTTAGGAAAGAGAAGTCACAAAATACATGATCCTTATTTATCCAGCTGTGTTGTCTTCTGCTGTCAACTAGAGATATGCATTCCCAGATGATAATAGCTGGGATTTAGTTTCCAGTCTAAGGAAGTCAAAGATGAGCAATTTAAAGAACAAAAAAACCCACAGAGATGCCATACAGAGCTGCTATCTTATGAGACGATGAAAGTTCAGCTAAAAGGCTGAAACTTCACATAGTTTTTTAATTATTTAAAAAAGGAAATATATATTTTAAAAGTACTGTATCCCCCCTTCCCAGGGGAGACACGTGGGCTTCTGACTGCTACAATCAAAGGGGGTATATGGATCCAAAATGGACTAAAAAAACCCTGTATCCCTCCTTCCCAGTACCCATGCCCCCAGCTCTTCTGAAGCCTTGAGCTTTCATTCCATCAAGCCAGTAAAACAACCATTGCATCCACTAGGTCAAGCATGTGGTTTCTGAGAACTGCTTCTTTGATGAACAAAGATCAGGAACATTTATCATAACATCCCAAAGTTTTTATTTCATGCTGTTTTAAAATTAAAATGTAGGTGCTGAAACTTTTACATTTACTCTTCAGCAGATCTTTGACTTGTTTAATTATATTTAAATACACTTTTGCTATTTTTTAGGAAGTCGCTTGGCTCATTTTTAACACACATTTTCTATAATGGAAAAGGTGCAACACCATTGTTAACGAGCGTGAGCAATGACCCTCGCACAACAAATAGGTAGCTCCCTTGTTAGGTACCCGATTAAAAGACTCTTACTGGTAGTCACATGGCTATAGATTGACACAAAACGTGGCATTTTCAACACAGGTCAACTCTAATGACAGCAGATTGAGACCATAAATTACATAATGTGAAGTACAAGCACGCTAGCAAAGCTACAGGATTCAAGTGAATTTGAGGGAGCCAGGACATCCTGTGACTGTAGGAGGAAAGTTATGCAACAACTACGCGTGGGCTTCTGAGTGCTGCGTTCAAAGGGGGTACGTGGGCCCAAAAGGTGAAGTACCATGGAGAAGGCAGTGTCCGTGAGGACAGGTGTCCAAGGCAAGGCAAAAATAGAGCACTGCACAAAATGTGGTTATAGAGCCCGTTTGGTTACACAACTGAATCTCAACACACTCACGAGGAACAAACCAACCAACTGTGACGTATACACCAAAAGGGACGAAAAGACAGGTAAATGCACAACCAGCAGTTACATACTGACCGAGTCCAGGACAGCCTCCACAAAGAAAATTCCTTGCTCTACCTTGTATTTTATTGTGCTAATCAAAGGATGACTCCTCACTTTATTTTAGCTGGTCTACTTACTGAAAAGTACCACACACACACAAACACAGCTAGCAATGTGTATATCACACTATTCTTGTTACCTGGGGGTTTGCAACTATTATGCTATTTATGTTCTCTTTAAGTTTGTCTCAGCAGCTATGCAAGACAAGTCATTTCATACAGAAATTGTTAAGTATCATCAGCCACTGAAGACAAGATGAATGCTATAAATTTTCTAAGAGTTTCAAGGGCTATTATAATCCTGTAAGTGTGTGGTGGGAAACACCATGACAAAAAAAATTTCCAATAATTGAGCTACCAGATAAGTTTCTTTGCCCATAATAAGTGGATTAGAAGCAAAGATTGCAGTGGATATTGTGCAGGGAGCATAAGGTGCTCATTAAATTAATCCCTGCTCTTTGTGAGCAACTTCTGTCCAAAGGAGCTGCAAGTCCTGTCTCGGTTGCCATAGCACAACACAGCTGACCTCTGAATCTCTCATGTTCCAGAAAATTACTCCTTAAACATTGCTCTCCATTTGATGTTTTAAATCACACAGCACATCAAGTAACTCCAACTTCACTCCATTTTGACCTCAACAATTTCATGTGTATTCCTTTCACAGATAATCCTAGAAACACAGTTTAGGATTTAGATTTTCTAGAAATACCGTTTAGGATAGATTTAGGACAAACGCAGAAGAAGAGCTACGTGATTAAGCATTGCATATATCGCACACATTCATAGAGGAATCAGCTTCATTGCAAACCCAAGGATCTTTGACAATAAAATGAATTTGTAGCCCAAAAGCTGAAATCAGTTAAGCAGCGTATTAATGAATAAGTTGAACCTCCTGAGAGAATTTCAGTAAGCGGTGCTCTGAGAGGTTCAAATATCTATTGCACACATTACTTGAATGACAAATAAACGTATCATACAAATCCTAACTGCATCATCTTGTATTATGGTAGATTTTTCACACCAGCTTATATTGTCACACAGGACATGTTAAGCCAAAAACCACAGTGTGTGACTCTACTCAACATGACACCTGCACTGGCGCAGGCACAGCACTAGCTACCTGCTATCTCACTGCAGAGTATTTATTTATTAGAATTTGTATGTACCTGGAACAAACTGATTGAACTTTTGAAATTCAGAAAACAACAAACCCCTCCATAAAAAGTCCCACAAAACAAAGCAGGCCCCAGACCAGGAGAGCTGGGTTTTGAATCTTGGTCCATGTCTGTGATACTGTTGCCTAAAGGGCTGTGATTACATCCATAGTTATGAAGACAGAACACTTCCTGGTCTTAACATAGCAGGAAAGAGTTGTTCTCCATAATTATCTCACAGGAGATGAGAAAATAAGATATTCAATTATATATTAAAGCAGTGATTTAATTAAAGGAATTAGAGCAATAAGACATTGTTATAGGAAGGCTGGATTAGCATCCTCTCTCCACCACAGGGATTTAGTTATCTATATCAGAGATACATATTTTACCACCTGGGAGATGCAAAGATGCACAAAAATAGCTCGATAGAAACCCCATCCTGTGACAGGGAAGGAAATGCTTCTCAGAAGAGCTGCTGACTTTTGCTAAATTGTCTATCCATTTCAGTTGCTTAGAAATGTGTCTGCACACAGACTGCTACCAAAATAAATATAATAGTTAAAGACAATGCCTTTGCAGAGGCAGAAAATATCCTTAAACCTTCTAAGTCATAGACAGACTCATCTCAACACAAAACCACTTCGTTTCTAAGCCCTTTTTTCATTCAGAAATCCATTTAACAAATAAGGATCCATTCATTCTACCAAAATAGACTTTCTCCACCCTCCCAAAACAAGAAGTCCAAAATAAAGCAAAAATAAAAAACATTTAATCATTCTGTATTTCACACTTTCCAGAACGCAAACCTGGGCACACTTTAGCACTGCTAACTGAAGAAAGCAACTTGGTGAAAAACGCAGCTCTCAGCTATGATTTAAATAAATACAGGTAGGCAGAGGTGCACACACACTTATATAAAAATAACATAGAAGTGCTTATGCAAATACATACAGACATGTATAGATCACGTACATTTCTTCCTTCTTTTTTGTTTTGGTTTGGTTTTTGTTCCTAAAAACAAGGCAAACAGCACAAAATGTTCTACTACAATTCCTCTGAATGCCCTACTGAGATTCTGGGGGAGGAAAGTATGTGATGAACTACAAATATTTGGGTAAGCATTGTTAAGTCTAAGTTAAAGAAACAGTTTTCCATAGCAGTAATAATTCAAAGCTTCTTGAACAGGATTTCTAGGTGGCAAAAAGCAAGTTGACATTTTTCTTTCCAAGATAAATTGTCAACTCCCAATCTCAATTCTCATAATAGAACATTTCAAAGGAAAACATTTCAAAGGCGTGAATGTAAACCTGTTTTGTGTCTCTGACTTTTATATGGGAATTATTTCCTAATCAATTGCTTACTTTTATGAAAGAAAATGGAGCCGTGATCCAATGAATACTTTCATTCATTAATGTTTAAACACTACATTTTCCTAAGTCCATCTCATGTAATACAAATTTAATAAAAAGAACCCAAACCCTAAACTAAACAAAAGCCATTTATCCAGCAAAAGCTTTTATCATTTTTACTGGTGGGAAAAGGCAGGCAGGCAGGAATTCACTCTTCTGGGTGTCATGCTCCTCTCCAGTTGATGGTACACTTATCAAGGACAACCCAAAGGACCGTATCTGTACCAGACTGAGTTCAAAAACAAAACCAACCAAAGAGAAAACAATTTGAAGAGATCAGCTACAGTAAAAAATAAAATCCAAAAGGGATTAATGTGGAAGGAGTGGAGAAAACAGGCCAAATAGGTAATAAAGTCGAACATCATAGCCCAGACAAAGTTCAAGCTACACTCCAAAGGGAGGGCTCTACCTACATGAAAAGCAGTTTCACTACACGATTTTGGTTTTTTTAAAGCCATCAGTATCTCCTTAGGCAGCTGACAGCTCTCTCAATCTACCAGGAACCTTCACATCAAAAGCCTGATGATGGTCTTCTGAACTAGGAATCACAGGCAGTGTTTAAGCAGCTGCGAATAACGCAGGAACCATAATTTTCTTTCTGTAAAGACATCAAATCCCAACAGTAGTCCAGACTGTCAGCAGAATTTCTACTTGCACTGTTTTTATACAATAGTCCTTCAAAAAATCCAGCTAGCATACAAATTCTCTTGATATGTAAGTAATTGTTACCAGCAAAGTCCACAGGTATATATACAAATATACTAGCAAGTCTAAGCACCCTTCTAATTCTCTAATACCTAACATATACAGAAGCTGGTAAGTTCAAAAGACCATTCAGACACTACAACACTCATCTTTTCTCCTGTGTAGTTTGTCAGTACTTCCACATCCATGCATAACATGTTGATCCCTGTCTTAAAAAGCCCTGAAAAATACAACTTGCTAAGACAAAATTTATTATTTTAATGACTCCAAAACTTCCCCCTGCTGTCGCTTCTGTGTTATAAGATCGGTTTCAAGTTTTCAGTGTTACCCTTTCAAATCTCATTCAAATTACCTCAAAAGTATCAAGCTGCCAGGTACTTAAATCCCAGAGTACAGAGGATTCAGAGATGGGGCACAAATAGTACAAAAGAGATGTTAAAAGGTATGCAAGAAGAAGTGAGGTAGGATGACAGAAGTAATGACAAACTGGACTGGTAGGGAGGTAGGCAATATTTCAATTCTCCAGATTAATTTAAAACGTTTCCAGAAGTTTCACAGATGACATAGCCATAAGACAAAACAGTTAACAAAACTCAGTTAACAAAATAGGCCTTGGAGCCACCTTAAATTTGGTACAGAATTATTAGCCAAAAGATTAATAACCTTCTCTCTTAAGGTTAGTTGAATAATCACTAATTTAACATTTCCTGCCACAGGCAGTGGGATCCAGCATCCAAAGCAGACTTCAGAAGTGAACAAGAAGGGGCAGCAGTGGTGTCCCATTACTCAGCTTCAAGCCAGAGCACTCGTGATACAGAAACGAGAATAAGGCTCACATAGGATTACCCGTTTTCCATTTTATCACGGTACTGTTGCACTGACATGCAAGTGTTTAAGATGAAATAAAGGTGCCAAAGAAACCCAAACCAAACCCCAAACTTTGGCCTGGCTGATCCAATGCACAGTTGTAGAAATAAGTTTGTATAGAGGGAGACCATGTCACATCAATCACATAAGCACCTCTGGCTGCCACAACCAGCTGGAAACCTCTCCATTTCCTGGTGTTCCTCCTGAGTTCGGGTCAGAGCTAACCAATCACAACTTCACAGACAAGTGATCATTCTTTCCCTAGTTCAAGCTCATTCAGAGAGAGAAGAAACTTCTGTCATCTTTTAAGGCCAGCCCTCCTTTCACTTTACCATAGCCTACCACTCAGCTTCATGCCAGCACCACTATTCCTCCCTGCTTGTCTTTCTCTGCTGCAGTGGGGAAACAGACTTGACACTTGCCCCACTGCGTGTGCTCTCTGGTGGAAAAACCTACCAGATACGCTAGAAGGTCACACTGTGCCTTGGTGTTGGGAAACACTCTGGGCCAGTCAGACCCAGACAGAAAGAAAAAGAAAAGACTGATAAAAGGAGACAGTGTTCTTATGAGATTAAAAATACTTTGCTAAGCTAGAAGGATCGTTGAGCAAGTAGGCCGGGCTGAGCACCAAATGACCAACAGTCCATCACTTAATTCTATAAAAGCCCTGTCCCACTCTGGATCAGGTGAGATTCTTGCACACTCACCCCTGAGGTGTGTTTGATCGTTCCCCCTCTCGAGCAGGGACGCCCCTCCAACTGTGACTCCTCGGAGGCTGAGTTATCAGGTAGGGTAAGTAACATCAATCCCTATTTAATAATTAACTTAGCTTTAAAATATTACTTTAGTTATTGATCTAGATCTAGTAAACACAAATAAATATTTGCTATAGCTCTTACACTGTGTAGGATACATTCCAATTTATGTCCTTCAGCCCAGTCACATTATTATCACTTATAACAAAATGGAGCTTTGTTTGTACGAACAGTCTAGTCTGCCATCCTTAAACCCACAAGGGACACTGCCAGCTCTAAGAGCTTGAAGGCATGGGAAGACCACAGTGTCTTAAAGCAAGCTTTTCCAGTGCACAGTGCCTTTTTTTGGCTGAATGATGCATCACTCATGCTTTTTGTGGCCACAAGTTCAGAACACTGAATTCTAACAGAAAATTTTTTTAGATAACAAAACTTAATACCCTGTATTCCGTTATCAGTAGAACACTGAATTCTAACAGAAAATTTTTTTAAATAACAAAACTTAATACCCTGTATTCCGTCTTTATGTTATATTGGCAAAAAGAACTTGCTTAAGCTCTAAAAAGAATCAAAATTCCTTAGTTTTATAATAAAATGGGCTTCCACATATATTTCCGCTGCCCTCTACTGTTCAGAATACCACAGGAGGTAGAGGTTTCTTTTTCTCCACGGTGACACAAAAGTCTAAACAAGCCCTTTTGAGGGAGAAGCAGTCCAGTACAACTCCACTGCACAGTCTGCACCAAGTCTGGTGCAAAGCTTTGCCAGTTTTATTTCCACTCTGCACAGGCTCAGCTGGCAGGCTCTTGGTGTTAGTACCAGAACTTGCTTGCTCTTGATGCCCCCCACAGAACAAACATATGAGAACCAGACTGCTCTAAGTCTGTTACAACACAGCAGAAAACTGAAATGGAGAGAAGGTCACCTACGGCACTGAAGACTGTGCCACCGAAACATCAGTATCAAAGCACTCCTGAGGAGTCACATCTTGGCCAGACAATGGCAGCTCCCTTTCGTCCTTCTCTGAGCACAGAGAGCAAGCGTTATTTCTACAGAGCTTATTGTGATGGATTTGAGATTTTCCAGTCAATGTGATATAAAATGAACACTGCAGCGAACAATGAAATGAGAGTTATATTCAATGGGTTTAACATTAACAACAGGAAATGGGTGTGCATGTACGGGATGCTGTAAGGACAAGGATCAGCAGAGCTTTGTTTGAGGACTGGTATTTATTCTATCTTTATTTAACCTTCTTCCTTCCCCTTTTTGGAAGATGGGGGAGAGTATCAGCCACTGGAATCTAGCAGAGTTTCAAACATGGCTGAAACTTTTTCACACTTCATTATGGAGTCTGAATCAAATTCAGATAAGTAAGTTACATACTTTTATTTCTTTATCCATGGGAGTTCTTTGTACACGAGTGAACAGCAGTTTTTATTACATTACCCTTTCTCAGTCAGAACTTGAAGACTGCTACAGAAATTATGCTTTGAATTAACACAATCAATATCTAAGGATTCTAAATTCGCCTAGCACACAAATAAAAACTAAGATGCAATTTCAGAGTGCATACACTATTTAGAATCATCTTCTGTTCTGACAGCTGGAATCTGCCACATCCAGTTCATTCTGTCCCCAGGTAATATCATCATTCAGCATGCAAACGATCCCTGGATCCCTTGGCCTTTGGCAAGCTGGCGTGATGTGCAGTTCCTAGCCTTGCATGTTCGTGTTGAGGGAGTTTATTATAGTCTAGTTGTAAAAGCAAGAATAATCAAAGTTGGGCTCTTTTAACACTCTAACTCTACCCTTAAAGGCTATGTGCACTCGAAGGCACAGGGGCTTCCTGTGCCTGTACAGCAATCACCTGTACTTGTGCTGTTGACCATTTCATCACAGCTGTCAGCCACCACTTCTGTTTCCAAAACTGCTCCATCTGTGTAAGAGGTAGCACTTTTTTCTTGGAACAAAATCACAATGAAACTTTCTCACTTGCAAAACAGATTAATTCAAATGTCATTTTATTATTTATCTTATTACTTCTTTTTTTAGGTCTGAGGGTTTTATTGTTTGTTTTTCAGAATGTCAGGAATCCAGAAGAGATTCTTAATGTAAAACAGAGCTTGGACAGCTGATGCTGCGCACAGGAGCCAAACCACATAGAGCAGAATGAAACGGTTCCCATGAACCAGGTCTGCACATGGCATTCAATTGCCTTATGTTTGCCTAAACCACAGTGATCCCTTATTGCTCTAATACTCTGCTGTCAGTCTGCTTCCCCCTCACCTCCTGCATCATTATACTGCTGCACTTCTAAAACCACACACCAGGTCCTGCATATAGGTTTTGATCTACACTCCCCAAGTGCTCTACTTCAGCATCACACAGAGCAGAAAACATGGCTGCACCCAAAATGGATTTTTCTGCAGATAAAAACAATACTGCTTTTACTAAAATTACACGTTGCTAGATCTATTTTGGGTTCATTATAAATAAACACACAAACACTTCAGCTCCATTTCTCAGGAAACAAGAAAACAATATCTCTGTGACTGCCGATTCTTCTTGTAAAACCTGTTGCCCAGTTTCAACCAAAATTGACAAAGGGATAAAGACTTCAATAATTTTGGACAAAGCATCTAGAACAGGAGACAGAATTTGCAGGCAACAGAAGATACTTCAATGTGAGCTCAGCAGTATCAGTAGACACTAAACAATCTGTGTGATCATCACAAACGTTTATCTCCCTGGTTTTCCATGAAAATGACAGCATTTATTAAATTTCTGCTATAAATTTTAAGGTGAATGACACCTAAAATACATACCCAATGCAAATATACACATTAAGTACACCCAAAAAGACTACACCAATTTACCAGTTTGGCACTTGATAATCACCAACCTCATTCTTAAGCTATTTAATAAAAACTGAGAATTCAAACATGTAACATCTATTGAACTCATTTTCACTAGTTGAATAGCTCTTCATTTCTCTTTCAGTCTTAAACTTCCTGAGCCTGTTGCAATTTTGATTTACCTTTCTTAGACATGATTTAAGTCAGAACTGCATAAAGCATTTCAGATAAATTTATTGTGCAGAATGTTTTAAAGACGTTATCACAAACCATCTCTCTCACTGATGAAAACTGTCACAGGGGATATAAAAAAAAATAGATCCCAATTAACAATGCAGTGTTAAGCTTCAGTATACTTCAGCCACATTCTCCACAGCAAATCCAAGAGCATGTGGGCCTTTGAACACATCCCTGACTCGCTTGCCTCGCACTACAGGCCCCACCTTTATCACATTTTCAAGAACTTCACACTACAGTTTCATTTAACACATACACAGATATTTTGAAATAACTTTGCTTCTTAAGCAAGAGGAAGCTCTCTAGTCTTCCAGCAACTGGAAGGATGCAACAATCTGTGACTAGAGCTGAAAAGTCAGGGATCAGATTTGTGCACTTGTGACTCTAATGTGCTACTTTTGTTCATATATTATTAATAGCCCAAAGCCAAAATCCCACACAAATCCTTAAGAACAATCAAGTATTAAATGCTAACCGTTGCAACATGTAAACAGGTCAATGCATACATTTCTAAATCATGCTGAAAAAACTGAACAGATTTTACAATATCATTGTATACTCTGTTCTGCTGCTTAACTCATGCTACGATCACAAAGCATTCCCCCCAAAAATATTTAACCTAAATCTCCCTTGCTATGAAATAAACTCACTTATTCATGTGCTAGCCTTGGCAAATGCAGAGAACAAGTACCAACTCTATCACTGTTCCCACACACTCGGAGACAAATGGATGCTTGTACCTCACAGACTTGTTTTTCTACATAAAACACACACTAAATCTTGTAAACTTTCTTCATACACTGGATTTTCTACAGTTATCAATCTTGCTACTTTACTGTCCACATCTTTCCAAAGCGCCATGTCTGAAACTGCACACAGCTCTCCAGGTGATACCACAGACACATGCTTCAGAGCAGAGCCACTGTGCACTGTAAATAGGATCTGTTACCACTTTCACTTTGACAATGTATAAACTTATGCACATAGCTATAAATGTTCCCATTTAAACCCTAGCATCAGTCCAAATCCTCATTTTCACACTAGGAGACAGAGGAAGAGATGTATACACGTGTGACAAAAAAGCAAAACCAAAAACGTCAAACCGCAGTCCTGCAGCAATAAAATGCCAATACAGAGAGAAAAACAAACCGTCATCGATCCCATTGGGAATATCAGACTAGGCTGTCTAAGCTTTTAACAAATTTCTTTCCTTACAGAAGGAAACGTTCCTGCTAAGCAACATTTTGGTTTCATTAATACCCAAGTTTAAATCTTGTCATGCTTAGCAGCAGTATCTGTGCAACTTTGACTTACTGCAATGCCACGCACGCAAATAATACCAAGTAACACAATCCCAAATCTGCACTTACCTGATGATGCACAAAAAAGCAACACCACACCATGAGGTACTTGGTATTGTACTCAGATTTTAGGAGGTTTCTTAATCTTCACTGTGACAGCGAAAAGTCTTTGCTACAAAGAAGTCTCTATGTCTCTCCTCAAGTTTTCGGCAGGAACTCCTCCCCATGCAGCCGCACAGTTCGCTCTCGCTTCCTGTCATGCAGCGTACTGGAAGTGTGAGAAGCTGTGTGATATGCATTGTCATGTCTATCTCTGGTGTGGTTTTTCCCCATAAGCTGCTTTAAATAATATTTGAAACACAGAAGTGTTTTAAAAATTGCTGACAAGTGAATGGCACAGGTACGGTAAAGGCAAAAACATCATTAGTGTGGTTTTTAAAGTAACTGGTAGGTCTCTGGGGGCTTTGAGACTCACTTACTGGAACAACTTCCATCTCCTGCCTGTGTAATTCTCAGTCTTAAACATCAGCAACGGGCCTTAAAGTTGAGGACAGACAACCATCTCCAAATGTAGGTGCCTTGGCAAAACAAAACAGCTGGTAGATAAGTTTGGTGGAACTTTTATATGTTTAGTTGACAGAAAACTTCTGGTATTTCCGAAATTAAGGGATCTGCTAAGCAGGAGCTCTTACATTAACAGAGGCATAACGGCAAGAACTCGGCACACAACATTGTAGAATCGGCTCAGAATCAAGGCCCAGAGATGAGCTTGGCAGAGCACCCAGACTTTGCATGTGAGGACGTGTCAAGGAAATGCAGCGCTCTATTTTATCCCCAGTAGTTTGATACAACCGACAAAAGAAACTCCATTTTTTGCCGACTCTTCACCAATCCAGACAAGCAAACCTTTAGGAACTCTATCCTATGAAACCCAGTGATCCTTCATTTCACTGGAGTTTGGAAAGTCATGTACCTTAAGCACCAAGAAAGCATTCAACTTAAAAAGTTACTGCTGCCTTGAAAATATCAAATAAGACTGTTGCTGCCTCAATGACAGAAAACTTCCCAGCCCACTTGAACCCTCAGAACTGTGGATGTCCTCCTGCAAGACCATCCCAGACACATACACGCTGGCCATCAATGAGCCTGAGAACCTGCAGCCAGGAGATTTACAGGATTACATTCCAGTCTTCTAATCCAAACCGCAAAATATAACACTTCCTGGAGAGCTCTTACATTTGCATGCCAAATCATTTTTTGGACAAGAACGACCGAGAGACCAACCTGCTAATAATGACAGCCTTCAGTGGTGTCCCTCAAACTGCCAGCTGGTACTTTATAGTACATGTTTTCCTTTGATATATACTCAGTTAATTGCCTCATTTGGCCATCACATTAAGTTACATTACTTCAAGGCAAGAAAAGCTAAGTTTCATGAGGTGCTCATCTTCAAGTTATCAAAATACAACTTCTCACACATTATATGAAAATTTATATTTGCATAAGATTAGTATATACCAGTTTCAAAGTGCATTTGAGCAGCCCTCTTCAAAATCTAGACATACACAATACCAACGTCCCTTAGACAAAGTTAGCTAGAAAACAATGCAGAATGTTGACTCCCCAAAATTGAATCCATAATTATCACAAAGGGTGGAAACACAGTGCTTCACATGGCAAGTGAAAATGGATGATCTAAAATGGCTTTCCTACATCTTCCGTGCACCACAAACTGAATTAACTATTTTGGGCAAGTGAAACTTGTCCTCAGAAACTGGTGAAAAGGAACTATTGAGAGAGATATGAGGTTTGGTTCTTTTTTAAAGCACGTGTGAACTCTGATGCAAAGAACAAGTGCAAACACATGGAAAAATAAAATCCTGGAATTTTTCCGATTCTCTGTACACACAATGCAAATACGCAGCAAAAAGTTTCTTGAGTGCTTACCTGTTAAAATATTTTCTCTACACTTGTAAGATAGTTCACTCTTGGTTTTAGAAGACTTATTGATTAGTCATATTAGAAAACCGAGTATGTTCTTACTGCTGTTCCAAAGAGACTTTTTTGTTTGTTTAAGACTTAAATAACAATAATAAAAATAACTGTGTGAAAAGTTCAGGCAAGGATCCATAATGGACAAAAAGAAACAGCTGAATGTACTAGTCAACTGTTTCATTGGGACATACAAAAAAAGAAAATCAAGGTTTCAGTATGATAAACATTAGATGAAAGCATTTTCTACATACTTTCTACATTAAAAGATTTAAGGTTTAAACTACATATTTAGCTAAGCACACACACTTCCTCACCACATACCCTATGTAAAGCTAGAATTAGATCTTTCAGGTGCAGGGAGGGTGAAGGCTGTTTGGTAACAGCATGCTACTTAACCATTAAAACCACGTTTTGTTAACACCACCACTAATATTGAAACAAGAAATAGGCAATAAGAAGATTAGAAATTATTTCAACTTTTGGATGCCATTTATACTTGACAAGTCCTTGCTTTGAGCTAACTGCTTGACACACATTTAACCTGCACTGCTGTTTACTGCACGGTTCATCAACAGGGACAAAGAATGCGTGCGTTCCACAGCACCTTCAGCATTACATCCTTTCTTCTCTATGTTTAAAAGGAGATTCGGGTAGGAGCCATAGCTACCAGCAGCTGAAAGAAATCACAAATTACTATCTATTGAATAATAAGTTATGGTATTTACTTCCAGTGAAGGTATTCCACAGTACTTTAAAAGCACTGAAGAAGTATGAGGCCAATCTGAGACTTTCATTTAATCCAGGTCTTGAGCTGCTGCAACTGAGTAATTCCACTTCTCAATCAATAGAGCTTCATCTGCTCATATCGCTTAAGGATTAATTCCACTCCAAGAGAAGTGCTTCAAAACTTGTTTTAATGAATGATTTATAGGTATCTGAAGATTCTTTAAAGCATAAGGTTAATAGCTCAGTCTAAAAATGAAGAAAAACAATGAGAAATGGGCATGCACTAAGCAGTCAAACATGAATAAATATTAAGGTTTAAGATATTATGCCTCAGCAAACATTAAAAGTAATTTTTGAAAGCTATCTCCTTTTTCCTTGGATTAAATTGGGCAGAAAATTTCACTTTTTAATACCTTATATATATATATACCTCTAAACTATTTTAACTCTCTCCTCACACACAGAGGTAATTACTTCACATGCCTTACACCTCACTCTTGATCTGTCCTCATCCTGTTCAACCTTTTGTGACTTCCTCAAATCTACAAACACAGAGATGTTTTTGCCAGCTGCAAGATTTTGCAGTCTTCCAGTAGGCAAGAATGTCAAGACCAATTCAAATTTGGGTAGCACGCTAACAGTAATTTGAACTTCATTTTTAAAGAAAACAGGTCCTTAGTGAGTAGGTGCAATCTTTCATCAGTTCAAAACTCAATTAGAATAAGTTTCTGCTGAACTTGCAGGAAGAAGATAAGAGGTGAAACTGATACCAATCAGCAAACAATTCCTTTGACAAGAGCCATGACATCTCTCTGCAGACAGAAAATACTAAATGAAAGAATCTTCAGGAAGCTGACATTTTAGACCAAGACTTTAAAAAAATTACTCAAGTTATTTTCCTTTTGGGTTACCATAAATGCTGTTGGCCTGTCTAAAAATGAGCTAAAACCAAATCTAGCCACTTGCTTTTCAGACCATTCCAGCAGAACACAGTTTGTTTTTCAAAAGAAAAACATAAAAATCCTATATTTAAGCCTATAAATTTTTTTCAATGATTCTTTACTTTATTAACTTGTCATTAGGCTATCATTAGATCTAAGTTAATTCTTCCCATTATTTAACCCCAGCACAGGAAACCCTAATCCTTTGCTGTCAGAATTTGCTTGTGTCTCACCCAGGATCAAATACAGGAGCGCAATTTTTTGAAGTGTTATGATTTTCGTAGGTCTTAAATTGCACCAAAGATGAATTTAGGTAGTCAGGCATTTTTCAATCAGATTCCCTGGTAACATTTGGATTTCCATATTCCATTTCCTGGAGACCACAACATGTGAACACTTTACCTTGCTATTCTGCTTTATCTTTGTCCTTGTGCTGCTACTTAGGTCACCTATAACCTCCTGCCTCAGTAGTCATCTGAACTTAAAAAGCCTGAAGGCAGATATCACAGATTTCAGCCTAGAGTCAGGCGTGAGATTGGCCAACCAGACTTTTTCCCATCAGTCCAGTAAACATTTAGAACAGTCTGCCCCCTACCCGTATCAATCAACAGCGATTAACAGGATGGCAAAAACTACTCTCTAACCTGAGTCAATAAAACATTGTATCTGTGTTTTCTCCCTGCAGCTTTGCATGTCAGCTCGAAGGTACTCTGCACTTTGTTCACAGCAACATCAACAGCCTCCACCTGAAATAAAGTGCAGCTTGAACTCTTACTTACGTTGCAAACACCCACACAAGTACTAAGGAAGGAAATCTAAGACATCATATTTAGATTCCAGGCAGCAACTGCCTCAAAAGATTGAGGTAAAGATATCAAACCCAACAAACTCAAAATACATCAATATATGAACACCGTTCATTTGGTCTCTGTGCAGCTATAGCGCTGCTGTCAAGTCCAGTGCAGTAACTAAACATGAAATGAAACAAGATAGCACCATGAACACAGGATCAAATAGCCAGAAACATCCATAAACTGTGGGTAAAAGGAACTAAATTTTTAATTAAAAATTTTAAATTAAAAATTAAATTTAAATTAAAAAACTGAAATCTAAAATTATACTTTAAAGGATGGCCAACATTTTGAATTGTTGTGTGCATTCCAACCACAGAAAATAGCATTAGTTTTCAAGAAGAATCTTGTTCTTATGTTTAGTTTAAAAATAGGACTCAGAAATCCTAAGACTGAAATGTCTCAGAGCAAATCTGGCTGTGAAAGCACTTCTGCACTTGGGAAGATCTTCAGTCTTCAAAGAGAGTTCCAACAAACCCACTCAGAATGCTTCTTCCAACTGAAAACATCAGGAGGAACTCAAATTTCCTGTTCTTCCACCAGCTCTTGAGGACTGTTTAAAAGCTCTTTCAGAAGTTCAGAAGTTTTCAGAAGGCTTTCCTTCTCTCTTGGTCCTTAGAAGATTTTGTTTAGCTTCTGTCACAAGTACAACTTGGCAACCTACATCAGACGCAGTGGAACTGGAGATGCAGAGGCAGATGTCTGAATAAACCTCTAGGACACCGCAGAGGATTTCCCGACTGTTTCTACAAATTATGCTTTTGCAGCCTTTTCCAAATGTGCAGCCTATTTATTTACTTTTTATTTTAAACTCACTCCATACTTTCAAATAGTACTAAGGACTGCCAAATTGGAATCTTTTACGACCAGCTTAGACTGAGCAGTGAGTTTTTACAGTATGAGCACTAGGAAATTAGACAACAGACTATCACGATTTGGTACAAAAGAAAAGGGTGATGTTAATAATGTTGTAATAATGTGAAGTTCTACCACAGGCACCATGTAAAGACAAACAAAAAAGCAATTAAAGTCCATGTGTACAACCCTTCATGTCCACTAGTAATTTTGAAACAAAATTGCTAACCT
>NW_010160411.1:0-44691 GCF_000695765.1 Mesitornis unicolor | reverse complement strand
AGTGTAGTGTCAATAAAATACCAATATGTAGTTCAAAATTGTTCCCAAAATGTTGGTTTCTCAGACCAAGTGGCATCAAGTTAAGCTGGACAACAGCATCACCCTGTTAACCATTACAAGCTTTTGAAATACAGTCACAGGAAACAGTAATTTCACATGACATGTTCTCAAAGAGCAGCCACTGGTGGGGTGGAGGGAAACAAATACAAAGAAACGGGCAGAGTTTGCTTTGAGTTAAATTGAACACGGGTCAAGTTCATCTGTTGTTGAACAAAGAAAAGAACAGTAAATGACAGCAGGAGTACAAGGTAACACCCAATTTATGATTAAAGACAGGAAATCTGCTATATAACAGAACATCAAACTCAGCCTAAGAGAATGACAATTGGACCTATCTGCTCCATCACATGCTGCTTCGAGCTCAGTATTGTTTACATGTGCAAAACAGCTAGTGTGACAGGTTTACAGCATACACAGAATATTTCTACTGTAAATAACAAACCACACCCGGAACAACAATAAACTTCTTATAAAGCACTTGTAAGTGCTGTAAAATAGAGCCCTACAATGTTAACAGAATGACTGCATAAAGTAATTTTCAAGAAAATATGTATTTTGTGAAAAGATAACACGGAATTATGAGAAACCCTTCCAAATGTGGGATATCACACTGTTTTCATTATCAGAAAACCTCAAAATATTAATTGAATAACAGAGCTTTAATAAACAGAATATCTACACTTTACACAGCCCTTCATTTCAATAACACATTATCCGTGTGCTCTATAAGCATGCCTCAAAATTCTTGTCCCAAGAAACACACAATCTGAAGTGCATTTACTATAACTTGCATGCGATTAACTTGAAAGTAGCCCTGTAAACCAGGTAATTGGAAAGGTTTAACGGCTATGTAATTAACTCATAGGTGATTTTAGATGTAAAAACTGGAAGTTTACAAACAGCTACAGAATTGAGTTAATGAAAAAACCTGCAACCTCCTAATCATTGCAGCACTCTCTAGAGAGCACAAGCAGTAACGGCACGTAAAACGTGCACAGGTTTTTATACCCGAGTCCCAAGCTACTAAACACCTGTCAAAGTCCAAAGGCCAGCCTGTATCATTCTCCTTTATAACTCATTTATAAATAACTCAGATGCCTCTCCAGTACATGTTGGTGATTTTTGCAGTACTACTGCATGCAAAGAACCTTGCAGTTTACACTATCCATTGATCCCATAGAAGGAGACAGACGTTTATCACAGACTTAAGACCTAATAGATCAACAGATCATGTTTTGCTGGAATTTCAAGTAAAGCTTTCTGACATGACACAACGAACCCTACATCACACATGGTGGACAGGACTTATGGTAATTACAACAAGCTGACTCAGCACATCAGTTCAGAATAGCACGTTCTTGAATTCTTCAAAACTGTCTAACAGTGAATTGCTTTTTAAACTCAGTGTATACATTAAAAGTACAAGAATTCTGATGTGTTTTGGAACTGCAGATGGAAGTGACCGCTATCCAGTTACACAAATGCCACACAATGAATTTCTGATAGCATCTCTTTTTGGTTGCCAACATAAACCTTGCTGTTCCAAGAGAAATCATCTTGTGACTAATCAACAACAGATCCAATGGTTTGTTCAAAAACAAAACCAGTAATAAACTAAGTCATTTAAAGCTCCTCCCACAGATTAAGCAGGGAGACATCAAAGCCAGCCCTTTTACAAATAAAAATCAGTTTCCAGGCTACTTGCTACAGTTTATGAACTCTAATCTTCTGAATTGGGAATTTTTAACGCACCCTACATTGCTGCCATCAACAATCTGAAATAAAGCTTCTCTGCTTTTGCAATGCTCAAAGAACAAACTATAAGGCTACAGAGCAATTCACCTTCTACTAAGCTTATTATACAGACTCTGTTTCAGCTTCCATCTTCTAATACATTAGAAAGAAAGAACCACGGAATTGTTTCTTACCACTTCTAATTTCAGGTGTCAGAGATTCTAGCCTAAGAAAGGTCAATGCTAGACAGAGGCACAACAGCACCTCCACAAAGGCAGAACACAACAAAGCCTTAACAAAGACAATAAAAGAGAAGTGCTGCGGTAATTAAACTCTGAAACAGAAGAGTCTGCAACCCACCGGAAGAAGAAAGAGATCTAAAAGGAGCAAGCAGAGCACAGGAATACACCATCTGTCAGAAAGGAGAAAAAGGAATATGGGATTTGTACTTTTTCTTTTCCAAGAGAAAGGGGGGTGAGACAGGGCAGAGATGAAGCATCCAGCAAGCATCTCTCTAGTGTAGGTCAGAAGAAACTGCAGGACTCTCCACAGAGGAAAAGGGAAGAGCACCCAGTACAGGAGCTGCATGGGAGAGCAGGGATGCCAGCAGGACACCCCTCACATGGAGGAGTCTTTCTGGGACACAGGAGAGTGCACGTTTCTGACTCCTAAGGCATAATAGGGATAATTACTCCACTCACAGCTATGCTGTCAGTTCTGCAAAGTAAACTTCCCTCCCCTCACAGAGGAAGCTATTTGAATTGCACATACAAAATACAAGTACATTAACACTAAACCACATGCGCTTTTTAATGTATATGATAACTTGTGGTTTAAAAATCATACTGCTCACACTATGAGATAATGGTATTTAAGCACATTTGATCTAGATACATTAGTGCATAGTTTTGCTTCAACAAGTATGAATAAAGACCTGTCTGATACCACTTCTAATAACTGTTATGGGTAACGCCATCGCTTAAGCAACTGAGTATCAGTGGATCCAGTTGTTAAGCAAAACCAGTCAGAATCCAGGAGAGGTAAGGAGATACTTTCTGTGGTAGCATGCAATTATGTAATTTATGTAATTAATATCAAATTAAAACTAAGACAGATCTTCTCTCTTAGCAACTTTTATCTTGTTGAGATTCATGCACCCTGAAGGGAGTACCCGAAGGCTGCCAGCCTGCACAACATAAACACACTGGTTTGTACGTACTGGCTGGAAAGTGGGGAATTCATCCCACTTGGCGTGAAAGCCACATTTTTCCCCACAAAAACACCTGCAGCAAAACTGGCAAAGAAACCACTTCCACATCTCAAATTGACCTTCAGCATGTTTAGCACATTTTTATGCGAGGCTTCTCATAAATTAGATCAGCCTTCCTCACAGGTGACCGCATCTGCAGCCTGGTTAGTTAAATGCTTCGCAAAACTGAAAAGGAGGAAATAGGAAGAAGCCAACTTGTAGTAAATTATCTTCAATCTTCAGGCAACTGCACTCCACAACATGCCTCTAACTATTTCAAGTACAAAATGTTGGTTTAGATTTCACTATTTGCTTATTTTTGGCACTAAAGTTTTCAACAAAATTTGGTGTGTACAGGCAAAAAAAAAGTAGAGAAACCATCATAACAGTTCCAATGTTTGTTTAAAATATGCAGGAAATTATGCTAGCTCTTTGTGGAGCAGCACAGAGAAATATCAACGATAGCACAGACAAAACCAACATCCTCTTCAGTTACGCCTACAACGCCAATATTCATCACTAGTCAGGTAACAGCTTTTCTTTCGATTGTCTGGCAGTTTCTTCACAGCCACCTGAAGCGTTATCATACCAACAGTAGGACTACTACACACCACTGCTTTTGCAAATGCATCTAAATACATCATTAGAAAAAAAAATCAGGCAAAGACTCAGTAACACGAGCCTACCACTTGCATAACCAAGTCTAGAAAATCGCCCTGCTGGCAAAACCAGAAAGTGGTGATTTTAAGGGAGCAGGAGGGGAGAGGCAAAGAAGCTGAAACCTGAAACTCCTCAGGAGGGATTCTTAGTCTTCTTGATTTCAGCACTTTATTATAAATAAGCCTGACTACTCTTTCTATCGGAAATAAACTGCACACAAGTGTGTAACTCAAGACTGTACAATAGCTAGCAAACAATCACAGAAGCTTTAATCCTGACATCTTCTAACTGTGTGTGCATGACTGTACAAGTGTAATCCTCATTTGATGGGATGCTTTATTAAGAAAAAGATCCAAACAATTAAACTGTTTCCCACACTACATGTAAACATAACACATTATTTCCATATACGCCAAGAGAAGCATATTGAATTGCTGTTTCTTATGTATGAGGGGATGGCATGATGTTGTGAAGAAGGAAAAGAATGTGAGTTAATGGCAAACAGAAAAGACAGCAAAAGTAGGGTTAATACCAATGTCTGTGGTGTTCTTTTCTTTGTGTACATTATTGACCTGCCTCCAAATTGCCCCATTATTCCATCAGATATTCATGCCTCAACTCACACCCCTGGCCACACATTGCTCCTCTCTCACATAGCATCTTTATCTTCCCAGAGCTAGTATTTGCAAAAGCTGAACTGATAAACCTGTAGTCTTTTATAGAAGACTTCTGCCTCCACTCTTCCCCTCCCTCTGCTTTAACACTTGCTAGCTTTCCTCCATTTCCACACTTTAACCCTCCACTCTTTCACTCCCTCTTCTCTTTTCCCATCCCGACTATCCCTCTTCCCAAGCTGCAGCTTCCTCACCTTTCCCTCTCCAGTCCTATACTCAGTATCTTCCTTTGCTTTGTTGATTTATTGATTGATAAATGAGGACTGATTTATTTATTTGGAAAAACAAAACAAAACCAAACCTAAACTAAACAAAAACCTCTCCCTTCTCCCCCCTGATATCTAAATATTGCTCAAAGTTTGAGATATGACTGCTACCATTATCTAAAAATGTCAGCACTGGTAGAAACAAAAATGATATAATCTTGACATGAAAATCCCCATTGAGGGCATTAAATAAGATCTCTAACCATGGGGCTCAAAAGAGCCACTCAACACAGAAAAAGGCTTCTTCTGATGAAATAAATTTAAGTAAGCAGAGGAGTTTCTTTGGTAAATGTTTACCATCTAGGCCTTCCTTATCTTACTTTCAGGTTTATGTTGGTGTATGTTCAAGGATGCTTTAAAACACCTACTCTATCAGGATGATAGAGAGACATTCAAAACCAGTGAACTGACTGCAAAGTGAGAAAACATTGCAATTTGGTGTTTAACCACTTCTTCTTTTTTATTTTTTATGACTGTTGAAATGATCCTGTGTTGTAATCTGTAATATAAAAACCGCACAGATATTTTTAAAAAGCATAGCTATGAATAAGTGAGCTCCAGGGTTTTATTTGTCATACTTAAGCATGAGACTGCTCCACTGTAAACATTAACTTAGTTCTTTTACCCAGTAAGGTTTTACTCCTGTTTGAGAAATGATATTGAAGTTAACCTTTTATCATTCACCATCTGTACGAAAACCTTTGTGACTTCAAATCTGCTCACTGGGCTATTCATAACAAAACTTTTCCATCCATCAAAATAAAGTTGATGCTAACACAACACAAACATCCACAGAGACTTAGCTCTCTTGTCCACTGCTCAACTGTCTTGGTTTTAGCATCTAAACAGATCAAATGTGCAACTGATAGAGATTCTTCCCTTGATGTAGTAGTTTATTTCAATTAAATGCATTCTATTAAATATTACAACTATAGAACTTGATATCTATGTTAGTGTCCCGTAAGGTTCCTTTAAAATAAAGTGGCAGACAACTCGCACTGATCTTCATTTCTACACATGAAGGAAGCAGTCTGGAGATCCTTTACTGGGTGCCTGCCTTCTCTGATCAGGCTATGAATAGTAGCTATTCCTATCTCTGTGCAGATCCTCGATTTCTCTTCTTGATTCTGAAGCCTTTTACTCCCCAGTTCTCCGTTCTTCCTGTATTAGCCCACTCCACCTCTGCCATGCAGCTTGGCTCACTGACTTCACGCCGCCACACCTGCCAACCTCAGACCCTTGTCCCCATTGAGCTGTTGCTCTCTGCACAATCACGGTTACTCCTGCTGCAACTCGTACCTACAACACTCTTCCTACTGTCTTTGTATCCTACAACATTCTGCCTCGATTACTTTCCCAGCATAGTTGAGTATTTGGAGAAATACTAGAGTCAATTTTACTTTTAAACTGTCTCTGGAATTTATAACTAACCTATAGACCAGTGGTTGTTGTTATTTTCCGTGCATTCCTGACAATGCTCTTGAGGGAAGTATTTTCTCAGTAATGCTGACAACATCCCCGTAGTTTTGTCATGCAATGCAAGAAATAGATGGCAAAAATAAAAAGCTCACAGTAAACAATAGTGGATGCACTATTTAAAATATCAAATTAGAATGCAAGAGTCAGTATCAGATATTGTGGTATTTCTAATTTTAATGAAGTGTAGCATATTATGGCCAACACAGACCAGTAAACCCATCAATGCCATTTACCTTTTCAGCAAACCATTTAAGTAATGTCTTTCTACTTAAATGTTTTGTTGGAAGAATCTTAGAGAAAACACATTTATGTGCTCACCAGAATAGAAAACCGAACTCTTTACATTCTGTATAAGCCAGTCCACATTACAGATAACAGTAACTTACTGTTTATTACACCAAATGAAGTTTGCAAGACAGAAAAGACCTTCCTCTGATCTAAAGATTGCAGCAACACTATGATTTAGATACAACATGCAATGACAACTCCTCCCAGACTGTATCCCAAACTATAGCACTACACACATGGCAAACACACCACTGCCATTTGACCACCACCACACTCACATCGAGGTTTTCAACAAATGGTGTAGGCGGCCTCACAGGTCACAAGGGACAGAGAGAGGATGACAAGACTCTATTAATCTGCATTAAAAGTACACCACTGAAATCTGAAGCAGACACAAATACGATGTTTTCGATACCATCAGCAAATATTAAGATTCTCAGTTTTACTTGCTTTCCTTTTTCATGTACCTTTTCACTCAGTTACTGTGGGAACACACATGCTTCCTTATTTCCTTCCTCAGCCAACTAAACAGAAATAAAACCTCATTCCTTCTGCCTTGTAAGAAATCCATGTAATTTTTGTTATCAATCTCCAACTGTACTTCTGCAAAATTCACATACACAAGCTTTCAATAAGTAATGTTACAAATATCCATATTAAACAAGCACTTAAAACCCAGTACATACCAGTTCAGTTTTGTTGATTTATTTTCAGATATGAAAATACAACAATATTTTTTCTTAATAAATCACACTGTATGTTTACCCATTTACATTAAATGACCTCCCTGATGCTTCATAATAAGTCAGCCAATCACAGAAACAAAACCAATTTTTTTTAGACAGCCTTTTAGGAGTTCATAAAATTAGAAGTCCCATTTTATAGTTGTTTCACCACAAGTTTAGTACATGCTGATCGTATTTTAATGACAATGTTACACTGCAACAGAATGAAGTAGGAGGGAATGTTACAGAGCATGAACAAATTAACTTAACCAAACTTACCCCTCTGAAATTCCAACCCTTGGTAGAAGGAAACAAGGAAAAGTTGTTCTGTTGCTGCTGTTTTGGCCTGCAAGATGAGACAAGGAAAAGTGTTTTTATTTTCAGCTGTCATATTTTCTATAGCAATTACAAAGTGATAACAGAGACACAAAAGAAAAACACAGGCTTCATGTACCAAGACACCCTAGATTTCCTTGGCCGTACTTCTGACAGGTTTCTTTCTTCAGTTTAGTTAAATGTTTTAAATCAGTTTGAGAGCTAGAGGACATGGCAGCCTTACAAGACTTCCGAGACGCACTGACCTGATGTCTGACAATGAGTCACTCCTACAGATTTTCAACAAGCAGAGACAACCCTGACCTGAGCAGCGTGGGTCTATGAGGCTGCAGTCGTGCCACGTGATGCACGGTGGTGCAGTCCACCAGCTGTACTAGGTGGGGACAGGGAGCCTTTCATTCTAGCAGTGAAGCTACGCAAAGCGCCAACATAAAGTAAGCCAGCCATACCTTTCTGTGGCACTAAAAACTATAGAAGCTGACTTCGGTTTTTACTCATTCCAAAACCATTCTCCTATCCTGTAACTATTGCTGTGCAATTATTTCTGAAAAGTAACCATAACATTCTTCACTTTGCCCTTAATGAGTGCTTTTCACCAGTACAACCTTAAATTACTTTGCAAAGGTAAGAAAACATTGCCGAGATTTTACATACAAAGTCAGATCAAAGCTTGACTGACCTGCTGAATTGACCAAACCAGCAAACAGTTTGGAGGCAGAACCCAAGTGCTGAGCACACTGCAACTCCAACCACGCAATTACGCAGATTACAGAAGCAATCACAAATAAAAACAGGAATACAAAAACTTGGTTAAAGACCAGCAAATTAAGTAGCTGCCTGTCAAACCTCACCATCCAACAATAACAGGACAGATGTTTTGCAGTTAAAGCACTGGACTAACACATGAAAGATCTGGGAGTCGCTCCTACTGCTTACAGCTTCTGAGTACTCCCACAGCCGTGCCCCTGTTTCTTTTCTGTGGAGTCAGGACAACCATCCTCTCTTCTTTCTGTTTTCTCTATTCTGCTGTAAAATACTTGGTGAACAGACTTTTTTCTTATTATGTGCATTAAAAAACACCATAGAGCTGTGATCCCAGTAGATGTTTTTAAATGCCAACATAATGAAAATAATGAACTATAATCATGACAATTGAGTCATTTTTGTAGCATGAAAGGTTTAAATGTAAATCTTACCAGTTTTCACTCTAGCAGCCAGCCAACCAGAAAGAATATCAACATTTGAACACGTTAATCACGTAATTAAAAAGCACAAGGCAGGATACATCACAGAATTTATTGTTGAAGTCTGTCTCACTAAGAAATCCTCCTACTACAGCTTTCCAAGTAAAAATAATTACGAAACTGAATTTCTAACCCAAAAGCCACACTGGAACTGTAGCTGCATTATGAAAAGAGAAATAGGCTATTAACAACAGCAAGTTACACAGGTTATCAATTGTTCTAACAGAGTTTTGCATCCTTTTTATTCACAGATGATCTCACACTAGAACCAGAGTCAGATTGTCCATAAAGTACTGCGAGCATTCAATAGGGTTTAAAGCTCATTTAAACTTATATTTCCACATTTTTCCTTGATATTTTAATGCTGTTCATGCATTTATTTTCCCAGTTTATTAAGAATTGCACTAGTGTTACAGTAATTAAGCTGAATATAGGGGAAACAAAAGACATTTCAACTTCAATACATCAGGATTTCTTTTACACTGTGAAAGTGCTGTTGAAAGCGCTGTGAAATCTCACTGTTGCCGTAACAAGAAACGATCTAGGCTAAACATATTCATAAACTGTTTATGACTGCCATTCTGAACCAGCATTTTTCAGTTGTGCACACCCCTAAATCAAATGAAGTAAAATACAAGTTCTGTTTCTCAGCTGCACCTCAGGTAACAAAATACAGTGCTACCAAAAACAAGGCCTCATTTACAGTTCACTGTTTGGTTCTTTACTGTCTTAACGTTATTTTAATCTCTTAGTCTTGCCAACTGTCAACATCAGCAAGAACTGTATTGAAAAAGAAATAAGAGTACTGCATAGTTTCTCAAATACACTTTAAATTAATGTCTTGCTCTTTTTTCTACAGGACACTGTACTGTTACTTCTCAACATTGGCCCCTCAGTTCAAGAAGGACAGGAACTGCTGGAGAGAGTCCAGCGTAGGGCTACAAAGATGATGGAGGGAGTGGAGCATCTCCCTTATGAGGAGCGGCTGAGGGAGCTGGGGCTCTTTAGTTTGCAGAAGAGGAGACTGAGGGGAGACCTCATTCATGTTTATAAATACATAAAGGGTGAGTGTCACGAGGATGGAGCCAGGCTCTTCTCGGTGACAAACAATGATAAGACAAGGGGTAACGGACACAAACTGGAACACAGGAGGTTCCACTTCAATTTGAGGAGAAACTTCTTCTCAGTGAGGGTGACAGAGCCCTGGCCCAGGCTGCCCAGAGAGGTTGTGGAGTCTCCTTCTCTGCAGACATTCAAAACCCGCCTGGACGCCTTCCTGTGTAACCTCATCTGGGTGTTCCTGCTCCGGCAGGGGGATTGGACTGGGTGAGCTTTGGAGGTCCCTTCCAATCCCTAACGTGCTGTGATTCTGGGATTATTCTGTTTACTGAATAAATCTTTTCTGAATAGCAGCAGCATATAAGCCAATTAAGAAACAGCCTGTATTACAAAACTATTAGAATACTAAGTTGCTATTGGATATTTTAAATACAAAAACATAAAGCTACAAATCCGTCAAAGAACTCTATTTTTGAAATAACAATACATTTTATGGTCTCATAGGAGGGATATTACATCAATAGCTGTATTAGACCCGCTTGGTTTGGAAATAAAATATTTTACTGACCAGATCAATAATAAAAGTAGTAATTGTCATAAGTAGGTAGCAGACAGAATAAGCTGAAACACTAGTTCAGAGATGGAAAGAGGAGACAACGTAGGCATTAACAGTGATGAGCAGATTTGACTTAGAAGCAATTAAGTCTAAAATAAATTACTTGCTACTATAGTAAGGCTTTTTTAGATATCAAGGACAAGATGGGGATGGTTCCTATGCACACGCTGTGACTGACACTCTTGACATACATCAAAGAGATGATCATGGCCAAGAAAAGGAAGTACACCACGTGTGAGGAAAAGAGAGGAGTTCCTCCCTGCAATTACCTGCAGTAGTAATCTCAAAACTGCGGTTTATAATACTTGACCTTTCTTACAGGTGGATCTTTTTTCATTTAGCTAAAAGTCACCAAGACATTTTCTCCCCATTATTGCAGTTTCAAGAACGAAAGACTAGAAGGTGGGACTACGTAGGAACTCTTCAGACTGTGGGAGGGAGGGGGTCACTAAACCTGTCAGCTGAGCTTGGTTTGGAGATCGCTATGGAAAGTTTACCTTGGAAATAAAAGCCCAAAACCAACTCCATCTAAGAAAAATGCAAGCAAAGGCCTGCCACTCGGAAAGGCACCCCTGAAGGTACTCAGCCTGCAGCCACATCTGTCTGTGTGTCAAATTCCTCCCCCTCCTCCTCTTTGGTAGAAGCTTTAACTGTTCATCTTCCATTTGAGAAGAAGTCAGCATGAATAAAAGCTCTAGAACTTCTAGTACTTATGAGTTAATTTTCATAGCTTATGACAATAAATCAGCTCCCTATGCTTATTGCAACACAAGGCTGTATTTTGAACTGCCCAACGGAAAACAAAGCTTTACAAAAGAGAACCCCATAAGAAGAAAAGAAAAAAAAAGTAAGAACAAGATAAACCATGAAATAAAGAAAACTTAGAGAGAGAAACATTGTTTTCCTTCCCACAGCTAAGTGTGTGCTACAGAAGTTTGTATTCCAAAAAGACAAGATGTTGCCATAAACTCCAATAAAGTATTAAAGTGGGTGAAGAAAAAATGTCAGTTGGTTTTCACTGTGGAACACTGAATTACAAATAAAGCTGCATCTCCATCAAGACTCAGGTAGGTATTGTTTGTCTTACAGTGTGCTTGTTGTCCCACGCTGCATTCAGGAAAAAAAAAAGCCACTGTTTCACATTAAACCAGCATCATCATAAATACTTGCTGGAAACAACACTGATCTTCCTTAAAATGGTTTAGCAAAAATGATCCCTATATTTTACATGTGTTGAATTTAACAAGGATGTCCCTAGCATATTCCAATTCTGCCTCAGAACTTCCAGTAAAAGTTGAATTCTTTTCTTCCCATCTGTCTCCATTAGCAATAACATTTACAGGGTAGAGGAGCGAAACTGTAGAGCTTTTGAAAAGACTGACTATAACCTATAATTGTTCTGTGTAGCATAAAATTCAGGATAGAACTCAGATATGTTCCCTGAATTTTGTTGACAATGCTAAGAAAAAGAATTAAAAGTCATAAAATAATGCTTTTCTCCTTAAGATGTGCAGGGCTTTCTGTTTAGGTTCCCCTACATGTTCTATGAATAGATATAATAAAAATATCAAAGATAATCTTATTGAGATCTTTATTTAGTCACAATTTTTAGACACCAAATGGACATGCTTTGCAGAATAAGTCAGTGGAACCTTTTCATGCAATCTTTCCTGTGCTCTAGGTTAGTCATATAACGACAATCAACAAGTAAAAGTATATAAAAGAATCTAAAGACTGCAGTACGCAGTTTTAAAGTCTCTATTACATTTACTAAAAAAAGTGTTATCTGTCTTGAAGCACGATGATGAGACACACGAACAATTTATGGTAGTTTATATTGAGCTCCCATAACTTTTACGTCTTCATCTGCTCCTGCAGTCATTCTGCGCATAGAACCACTGACTGCAACAGTATGTTTTCAGATATGACTATCCAAGCTGTGTTTTGTTCAAAATACTAAGCTCCTACTTCTGTTTGAAGATAAAAGCACGTGTCACAAATCTACAGGAATACTCAGATAATAAAAGTAAAGTGTAAATCACTTAGAGTCAAACTGCTAAGCAAAGATTCTTTTCAGTCTGCAAAGATAAAGGTTGCTACTGTGAATATTTTATAAAGATACTGCTAAATAATAAATAGTACTTACTGTTCAGAACTGTTCTTTGTAATGTCATCAGCTCAGCCTATCAAAAGCGTGCACTAATATACTGTTCATAAAAGCACACGTATTTCAATATACTGGGATATTTGTGATACTAAATTACACTAAAGAAAAGAATTCAAAGTCATTTACCAGGTGAAGCCTGAGATACATTAAAGTATTTTTCATTTTGAACAGTAGCTTTGAACAATATTGATTCTCTTAGATGTTTTAAATTATGGATAACACCACATTAATGTACCTTTAGCACTGATTTTAAAAGCAGAAAAACACCCCATGGTTTGACCTACTTAATGAAAAAAACCAACTCCTGCACTTGAATTCTCAAATACTATTTCTCTTCTATACTAGGCCTGTGCATTTTGGCACTGAAAGGAGATTAGGGAAAATGTCATTAATTTTTCAGAAGGAAAAAACCAAATCTAATACAGTAGAAGTTGGCTTTGAAAAGTTTCAAGTCTATATGGAGAGTTTACTCAATACATTTTTCTTCCTAAAGGCAAAGGATCTTGTGAAGATTGTGTGTATATTTGATTTACTAAGGTCCAATCCAGCAGACACGAGCAATTCAAATTCCCATAGCATCTACTGATAGATAACTGGGGTGGGAAAAGAGGGGAGAAGGCCACTTAGATGAGCACGATTGAACACTTATTACCTTGAGCGAAACCAAAATTTCAACCAAGGAAAAAACAAATGACTGATTTTTACTAGCTGGGCTGACTTCCTGAATATTAACATAATCTTTTATTGTCCTACTATCATGAACTATGTGTCATAAACGCATTAAGAAAGAAAAACAGCCATTGTGAATCTGATATACACAGATGAAAGCTGCATCACTGAAGCAGGTACACGGGCCAGTGAGCTGTCCCACACCCACACTTTTCCCACACTTTCTCCAGAACATATTTATTTATACTATCAATCAATGCACAGCACCGTAAAACATCCAATGACTAAGAAAATCCAAAGAAGCTACAAAATACAGTCTTTTCATTTCCGCATTTGATCAATTACTTGTAAAAATAAATACTAATTTTATGAAAGAGGAAAAAAATCTGAAGAGCAAGTAAAGTTCTACATTTTGATCTAAAAATCAGATATTCCTACTGATGTAACATTTCATCTTCTGAAGAAATACAGCTTTGTTTCAAAGCTTCAAACAGAATTTACTTCTCCATCTGTAACTACAGCAGGTTAATGCAATAAATTAGGTCTGATATACACCACTATAAAAGCATCCCCCTTGACATATGTGAACTCTGTTCATCACTGAAGTAGAAAGCCCTGGCTAGTGGCCAACAGGAGGACGCAGGCTTTTCTGCTCTTTGGCAAAGGTATAGCTGCATTAATGCTGGGGAAGATGAAAAGAGAGCCCCGAGTTACGTTTCTGTAACAAAATATCCCTGTTTCGTGAATATTGTAAAAGCTAAGATTAGAGAGATTATTCATTGGCTCACTTTGAATTAGCAGCCTAAAATTATTCCTGTAGCATTTCAATAATACTAGAAAGAAGAAATGGTAGTAACATATTTGTTAATGTCTAGCCATTACTCCATCCCACTGCTCTACCATGGATACATACAGAAATCTTGAAAAAGAGAATAACTCATTAAAACTGAAGTGGTTGCTCATCTCCACCCTGCAGTGAGCCATCCACATAAGATCCTCTGCTCTGTGGGAAAAAAGGGATCTCATAGTAATGCTTAAATAGCCTCATCATGAGAGTGTCAGCAAGAGCAAGCCCCTGGGCAAAAACGTCACAACAATATTCTTGTTTAAGGAAAAAGACTATTCCATCTTGTTTTCAAACCAGAAGTAAGCTATCACTGAGAGCCCAAGGATGGGAAATCCACTTTGTTTAGCAAGACTGGATACTTACTGGTTAGACGAAACAAAAGTGTTCCCCCAGAGAACACAGACAAGGGATCCCACCAAACAGCATTTTCAATTAGTCTACAGAGAAGCAACTAACACCCTCAAAACGATCATTCAAGGCCATCACATCACGTTCTTGGTAAAGAAAATGGGTGTATTCTGAAAATGCATCTTGTTTGGATTCATATCACCTGGCTCTCTTTCTGAAGGTAAACAAGAATTCCTGCAAAGTTGTAGTTCACCAACAGGTATTCAGAAAGATCAGGACTGAATCAGGAAGGCAATGTTATTTAAAACAAGTAACGTTTGGAGGGCAAGTCAATCCAACACAAACATTTGAAACTCCTATACTGCTATTTTCTTATACCTTCATTTGCAACTTCATATTTTTCTTCATTATAGCTTGTCTTTCAACTCTGAAGGCCAGAAATCATAGAATCATAAAATGGTTTTGGTTGGAAGGGACCTTAAAGCTCATCCAGTCCAACCCCTGCCATGGGCAGGGACACCTCCCACCAGCCCAGGCTGCCCAAAGCCCTGTCCAACCTGGCCTTGAACACCTCCAGGGAGAGGGCATCCACCACTTCCCCGAGCAGCCTGTGCCAGTGTCTCACCACCCTCACAGTGAAGAATTTATTCCTAATATCTAGTCTAAATCTACCCTCTTCCAGTTTAAAACCATTCCCCCTCGTTCTATTGCTACCTGCCCTTGTAAAATGTCCCTCCCCACCTTTCCTGTAGGACCTTTTCAGGAACTGGAAAACTGCAATAAGGTCCCTCTGGAGCCTTCTCTTCTTTAGGTCCCAACTCTCTCAGTCAGTCCTTGTAGAGGAGGTGCTCCAGCCCCTTGATCATCTTTGTGGCCCTTCTCTGGACCTACTCCAACAGCTCCATGTCCTTCTTATACCGGGGGCCCCCAAACTGGATGCAGTGCTCCAAGTGGGGTCGTACCAGAGCAGAGTAGAGGGGCAGAATCACCTGCCTTGCCCTGCTGGCCACACTTCTTTTGATGCAGCTCAGGATGTATTTGACCTTCTGGGCTGCAAGCACACATTGCTGGTTCATGTTGAGTTTTTCATTGACCGACACCCCCAAGTCCTTGTCCTTGGAACTGTTCTCAAGCCATTCTCCGCCCAGCCTGTATTTGTGCTTGGGATTGCCCCTACCCCAGGTTTGTAACAAAAATGTCAAACAGGATCATCACGTCATTGAGTCTATAGTCAATTTAGAGGCTTGTGTTGAAAAGTGAAACACTCCTGCACACCTTTTAACAAGTGCTGTACAATACTTGCACATCCAGCTATCAAGGATATGGTATTGAGCCAGTCAGACAAGGAAGGAAATCCGCTTTTATTAAATGTGACCAATTATAGAGGATTGTAACTTCCAGAATACTGTTTCACTGAGAGAGATCATTCCTGCATGAAGTGCTCTGCACTAACAAGAGCCACTCCTGTAACTTCTATGCAGACGGAGCAGAACGTTATCTTGAAATTGTAACAGGCCTGTCGCCACTGGAGCTAATAAACAAAACTTCTCCAAGTGCAAATGACTTAACTTCAGTGTGCAGTATCCACCACCCAAAAAAAGTCAAATTACACCACATAATTTCATGTCTACACTAGTTCCCACCTCTGCCATGCCTAAAAGATTGCAGGCTATCATGGCAAATTCCATTTAGCTATTTTGTCACATAGAGTTCAATAATTTGGGCAGAAAAATCTCACCAAAGGTTAAAATTCCACTGCATACTGCTCAGGACACAAGCAAGTATTTTGCTATGGTGTAACTAAAACATGGGCGACAGCACTTCTTCCACACTTTAAGTACTGTCAGTTAAATAAAGAACAGAGTACTGAAAAATGAAAAAAGTCGGGAATTCATCAACTTACCAATAACAGAACCTTTCACGGAAATTAGTTTCAATATTTATATCAAATCAGAGGGAAAAGCTTTCACTTTTTCAAACAACCATTCCCTGTTTCTGGAGCTTTTTGCTTAGAAATTTGAAGTACCATGACTTAGGATTTTACAATTTTAGTTGTTTCTTTCCTTTAGATGCTGTTTGAAAGATAAGGACCCAATGAAACACCCTTTTTGCTTTTAGGGGAATATGAAACCAGGGAGAGAACACTTTAGATGTTTGTTAGATGTTAGTTAGATTACCAAGATCAAGAAGTATAATAAACACAAGTAGGCTTAAAAAAATATTTAGGATACTCCCAGCTGAAACAACTACAGACAAGCAAACATTTTTAGTAGTTATGTACCAAATACAACCAGTTTTCTTTAATAAGCTGCCAGTTGGTGTATTTAATTGTTTTGAACTCAACTATATTATGTGCACCAAAATGGACTACAAGATTCCCTGAATCAAAGTTTTACCCAGTGCACATACAAGTCATCAAGATCAAACTACACAACTTCTAGATTTAGGAAAACGTTTTCACTTGTAAGACTTTCACTTGAATTATTAGCAGATTGCACACTGCAGGAACCCAAATAACTAACGAGTCATTTCATCTCCATTTCATTTTCATTTCCACCTGCAAAGTAATGCCAATTAAGTTGCATAAATAACCGTAAGAGCATCTATCAGCCCCTCGGGCTTGGAAAACCTTTTTCTTCTCATATTTAACAAGGTGATCTTCACCATTTTCTTACTCAGCTTTAACATATTTTTTTAGATCTTGAAAAGAATTAGCAGTGTCCTTTTAATATTGATTACTCTGGTTTCCCTTGTTTGATATAACTCGTTATGACTTTTTATTATGGCTATAAATCCCCTAAGCGCCATAAGCATTTTGTCTTACTCTGTGACAGTAAAACTACCAAGTCAAGCCCTAAAATGCTTTAAAGTTTAAAAGTTTATTCATATCATAAACACGAGACTGGTTTCCCCTTTGTTCTCAATGGAAGTGAAATAAATACAAACAAGGCAACTATATGTACACAAGCCAGTTTACAAGCACAAGGAGAGCCAGATTTAACAACAAACAGTTGAGTTTTTGAAGACAATTTATAAATAGACACTGAAGTCAATAAATACTGACCTCTACCACATGAATTTTGTGACATTGATCTTCATTGCACAGTGAGGTCAGAAGGCTCTCAATATAGCTTTATCTTCAAGAATTAAGTAAACCTATTTACATAGCTTTTATTAACAGCATAATTTGTTAAGTTATAACTCCTAAGCAGAAGATTTTGTACCACATATTTGGCATTGGAAGTTTCTTTACAACATGAAACATCTGAAACCAGTGCCAAGTTTTAAACCAAATGTTTCTAACACTCTTCATTGGTCTGATGATACTTCAGCAATACTTTCAAAGGGTGTATGTACTCTGAAACAAAGCACTCCTTTCATAATATGTGGATTTTCACACGGTAGAATCACTTCCTATTAAGTAAGCAAAAAAGCCCACGCTTCTGCTATGTCCACCATTTCTGAAGGGATATTGAACCTGAGATGCAAAAGAGTAACATTTTCAGTTGTTAGTTACTATTCACAGCTGGGTTCCTGTGGGAACACGTTCTGCATCTGTGTTGCCATAGTAATTACTATAGAAACCCTGAATGCAACAGCATAAAACCCGTTGAAATCATCATTCCATTAATGCGCCATTCAAATATCAGCTCAGGACAGAAAATGTTCCCTTATCTCTACTTCTGCCAGCAACAAGTTATGCTTTCTAGTCTCTCCAATATAAATACACTAACTACATTAGAGTAATTTCAGCGCAAGACCATTTTATGCTGATTACATTAATTGTTACAAGTACAGAGTCCTATAATTAAAAAAACACATTATACCATTGGTGACTCCAAAAGCATATAGTTTTTGTTTTGTCCCGGGTCAAAGTACATTCAATTAAAAGATACATTTATGGGTAGGAGAGATTTGAACCCAGTTTCTTCAGAAATATAAATATATGTATATATTCAAAATAAAATGTATTTGTATAGATAATTACACACACCCCTGCACCTTTTTTTCCTTCCATATTCATACAACTGCTGCAAAAACAGGAATTGACATGTTAAGTTAGACCAGTGGATCAGAGAGGATTTTGCTGTAAAGTGGACCAGTGATGGGCTGACCCATGAATGGAGGAAATTCTCTCATCTCTTGCAAGGTAAGACCGTCTTGTCCATGCCTGGAAGCAGAAAGCCCTATATCCTTATTTTATGAGATTTGCTATCAACTACCTTAATCTATGCAAGTTGATAGTTGCTTTCCTTCTGCAGTCTCTGCCAGAAGTATAATGATGTCAGAGCAGCAAGTGCAATCATTTGATTGCCTCATTATGAAAACTGAAAAGGCTAATTACAAAAACAAGAGAATAGGCTTTTCCAGTCTGAATACAGAGAGTACCAGAACACAAAGACAATATTTCTACTTACTACAGCGGCTGAAATAAGAGAGTCATAAACCACAAGGGAAGAAACCAAACAGATGTTGATTTGATCAATGATGATGTAAAAATATTTCGTTTCCTTTATACTCATTGATACCAGAACTACTGTTGATAACCATCAGAGTGACAGGAACATAAGGTAAATGGTCCTAATTCTTTTGAATGTGTGAAATATGTTTCTGAATCCAAGCTGTTGGGTTTTTTCCAATCACTTATGCTATATGACTTGATTAATAAAATTAGCATCTTGCATTCTCTATAGTCCTTTTCATTTCCAAATGCACCAAAAATACTGTTCTGTGGCTCTATGAAAAACTAGTATGTAAAGAGTTCACTTCATGCAACACTTTCTCCACCTCCAACTGAAATGGGGTCTTTTGTGAACACATTAACTATGTAACAATGCCACAAGATTTATTGACAGCATTATTTGTCTAATAGCCATGCAGGCAGATCTCCCAACCTTTACAACTTCAAACTGAGAAAGAACAGGCACAGCGAGAAGCGATGAATCAATGGCACTGGAGAAATGGTGCAGCAATGAAGAGCCTTCCAAGTCTGATGCTCCAGTGTGGGCTCTTTGGTAAGGGTAAAGATTGATAATAAGAAGCTGCTTTCACATTCCTAAGAGAGTGAGGTGGTATCTGAATTAAGTGAAGCAGCAGCCACATCCTATGCACAGCATGTGACCTCATGATCTCAATCAGAACATAAAGAACAGAGATATAACACTGAGTGCGCACAGTAGTAGCGGAGGCATCACTTCGCTGCGAGCATACACCACCTCTTACCCCCCTACACTCACTCAAGCAGACTCTGCAAAGGGCAGAGCTGATGAAGACTGGTTTCCTGTGGAAGCAGCCCCTGTGTTTCTCGTACAGCACCACACACACTGTCTCTCATTACCTCTGTGATGCTCTTGCCATGAAAAGGCTGTGATTAGTTCTGAGCAACACATCTGCTGGTAGGCCTCTGCCAGAAAAAGCATAAAATGGCTACACTCTGGCAGCCTTCCTCATAATGGCAGTACTGACTGAGGTCTCTCACCTTCACCCATACACAATTATGTTAAAACTTGAGTGTATTGCCTCTGATATTTGTTATATCTTTTTAAAAATGAAACCAGACAGGGGGCTGAAAAGTTACTGGCAAGACACAGCAGCACAGGCATATACCATTTCCTGAGGAAACAGCACTTTCTTTAAACCACACACATCTTTCTGCAAATCTGACTTTTCTAGGTACCTTGAAAAGCACAGTGAATGCCTTCATGACTTCCAGCTCTCACTCCCCCTTATGTCTAACTGAGCAAGGTAAAAGTTGGAGTGGTTTGTTTAGTTGTTCTTTTAAACTCACAATGTGTCATAACTTCTTCAAGTACACCTGCAGAAAGGGCAAAAAAGTCTGTTCTTACTTCTTTAAATTATCATAATGAGTCAATCACCCTCCTCAGGGAAAAAAAAGTGCAATGATTTTTCCCAACGTTAAAAAATCAGGTGGCTGTTCTCAAGAAAGAAAAATCTCAAGTTGCTAGCAAATGAAAAATATTTAATGTTAAGCCTAAACCACAATGAAATATATATTAACACTGTCTGAAATGGAAACAAAGAGCTTTAAGATGATCATTATGAATTTGACTGCACTGTGAATGATAGAGAGAACTGTAACACTTATAAAGAAAATTATAGCTTGGGGCTAACACAGCTTGGGGGAATAACGCTTAAGAGTTAACAGGATAGTAATTATTTAGCTGAAGCGATATATCTTAGGACATTGTGTAAAGGGAGGTAGGCTGCAGACAGTTCCTGATAAGGCCAAGGATGTCCTGCCTGAAGCATCTTATGGCTTCTGATAACAACAAGAACATTGCAGCAAATGGTAGAAAACAGCTTTGTGGTTTGGAAAATCACCGAGGGTCTAGGGAGCATGCGCAAGGAACAAAGGTGAAGAGCTTAGCAGGGAAAAGGACTCCCCGAGACCCCGGCCCACGACCACCAGGAAGCACTGCGCAGGCACGACCGGACTTCTTAGAAAAAGACCGCCTTTTTGGGGAAAGACTATGAATATGCATAGGCGTTTTTGCATAGTAATGAACATGCAACACTTTACTGTATAAAAGCTAAGACAAGCTGCCACAGAAGGCCCAGACGAATTCGGAGGAAATAGCCCCCGTGTGCCAGCGTGCTTAATAAACATACCTACTTTACAACCTTTCAGGTTGTGGAGTCTTCTTTCCGCGGGTCATGAAAAGAAAGTGCAGAAAAGAAACATGACTATTTTTAAATTGCCTTTAAATGTAAACCTGATCAAGTAGCATGTAAACAGAGTTGCAGTACACTCGTAATGATGAGTCCTACTGTGAGGAAAAGTCTCAAACAAAAATTTGTCCTACAGTACATTTGAAATTTAACTGATTGCTACAATAATATTAAGGTATTAAATTACCATAGAAGACATTTATTGTAAGCATGCTCTGATATCATGAGTGTAAATCTTTGCACACCACACTACAATGTCTAATAGACAATAAATAATAACAGTGGGTGTTATGACACCTTTACAACAGCTTCACACAAAAACCTTTCCATTCTTTCAGAAATCTCAACGTGTACAAGTCACTGTGTAAAGAACCTGAAATTCAAGATATTTGACTTTCAAATAAATACAGGTACATTGAATAACTGAACTTGTTTTCCTACAGAATTTAGCACAGGCAACCAAGGAAATTCACATGCTTTGTTAAAATTTCCACTTCATGAAGTTTGTAAGAAAGCAAGAAAATGGGCATCCATACCAATCCCAAATTTTGCCCTGCATCACCAAAGTTTTGTTTACCTGAACAATTTCTAAACTGCTAGAGTAGGCTGAGAAAAAGCATTAGCAGTTTTGTTGGTGAAACAACAGTCTCTGATTCCCCCAGACTACTATCCTCATCTATCCACCTAGTAGATGCAAAATCCCAAATCAACTGACTATGGATGAGACAGTTCCTGGGACTACCAATACCTTGGCAAAAGAGATCGTCACAGATTCCTTGCTGGGCAGAACCCATTACTTAGATCACCAAGTACAGCTTGAGTTGAAATGGGCAAGGAAATAATACTCAAAATCTTCAATGGAATTTGATAACACAAAACCGTTTCCTTTGAATAAGGACATGAGAGATTCAGAATCCAAAATAATTTTTTGCCAGTTCTAGAGCCACTCACAGTGCCCACAGAAAAACAAAGCAATAAATATCTATTCAAGTACTGTTGGTAAATACAGCCTCCCTGCTGTGCAAAATATAAAACCTGTAATGCAGTTACCTTTCTGTCACTGTGCTCTGTGGTCTTCCTGTAAATTATTGCATGCCCTCTCATTTACATACAAAATCCTGATGGCAAGCAAACATTGGCTTGCACCAGATGAACTGCAGATTAAATAGGAAACATGAAGGATGGAAAACTATTTTAATCACAGAATATAAAGACCATGAAAAGGAACTATTATTTAACCTATGGATTAACCATATAGAAACACAGAACGGTTTGGGTTGGAAGGGATCTTAAAGATCATCCAGTCCAACCCCCTGCCATGGGCAGGGTCATCTCCCAACGAGACCAGACTGCTCAAAGCTCTGTCCGACCTGGCTTTGAACACATCCAGGGAGGGTCACCCACAGCTTTCCTGGCCAACCTGTGCCAGTGAAGTTGTGGATGCCTGCTCCCTGGAAGTGTTCAGTAATGCCCAACAAATTTTAGATAGCTTTAACCCCTACAAAAATTGATCAGGAAGATGCTATAAAACAGGCATTGCCATTGATAAACTGGCTCATCATAGATGTTTCACTAGGTCACATTCTGACAGATTGGAAGGCAAGAGTTGGAGGAGTTTACTACTGTTCTTTTATTTCAGGAATAAGAAAACAGTAGATTAGCAAATAAAAGTAAATGTTTAATAATAAACCAATTTAGCCTTCTAAATCCTAATTGTTCTTATTTGTTTGTATGGAGATTGGTGGGGATTTCACACCATTTTCTGTTTCATTATGGAGTGCCTCCATGTCAACACTGCACAGGGGAGAAAGATGAAACAGTTCTTCAGGTGAGCTGTCAGTTCAGAAGAAGGAAGATATATGGGGAAAGTATAAAAAAAACCTTACAAAATTTGATGAGTTGGAAAGAATACTTTGCAAATAAAAAGTTTTACTATAGCGCAATTTTTGTGGTTTTTTTCACAGGGAAGGAAAAGAAAATGTGGCAAGACACAGTATTTCTGAATGAGATGAGGCTATGCACCATGAAAAAATCCCCTAAGACAGATGACAAATTTCATGCTTGTTCTACACTATTGAAATTAATTTATTCTATGTTTGCAGGATTACACTGAAGAAGTTTTTATCTGCTATAATCACAACTTCCAACTTGCAAATGACCAAAACACGAGTTAGGGATGCTAAGGTCTCCTTCCACAGTGTATTAATTATTTACATTTGTGATCCAAGCCTAATCACCATGTCTGTGTTATTTATCACTCTGTCAGCATGCACTTCTCTCATCCACAGGAGGGAATCCTAACATGCCAAAATGAGAAAGCCTGGTTATTTAAAGCTATACAGATTCAGGTTCTTGGTTCCAGTCAAGAGAGTTAACTGCCACAGAAAGTCCGAAGTTAAATGCAGTTTTCTTAAATATTTTTCAAGATTTCACTAATATGCTCCATCAGAAAGAAAGGAAGAAGAGACTTTTAATGATGGGTGGACTCAGAGATTTTTGTACTCTTTTCCTACGTCAGAGTAACTAAATATTATAGTTTTTAAACATCCTTCAGCTCTTTAAAAACTAAATATATTTCACTCTCTCTGTACACTCTTTGTGAACATTCAGTTTACTTGTACGTCAGAGTATAAAAGCCATGTCACCAGCTTGCTCATGAATACACATTTATAAAAAAAATAACATTGAGGGCAACCTAAAGATGGTGTTACCTTTTACTTGAATAAAAATTTCTTGACACTGAATTGGAACCAGTTAGGTAATTCAGAAATGGTTGTTCTAACTCCCAACTGCTATAATAAAACAGAGATAAGTAACAATGAAAAAGCAGGTAGAATATAACAGTCATAACCAAGCACGCAGCAAATGTCTCAAGAGATGCAATACCAATAGAGGTGATTTGAAGACAATAATGCACAGGACAGCTTTGTCTAGGGATTTAGAGAGTGATCTTGGGCAGGGGGAACACACACACAAGACCAAACAAACCAACCAAACCCACCAAAAAACCCAAACCACTAAATACTGCCTACAAGCAGCAGCCTTACTCATATCCCAGTAACAAATGGCTGTTTAAAGAAGCAATCACTAACTGTCACCCCTGGTTATATCTCGTTATGCAGTCCCAAAGCAAAGCAAAGGGCAGGGGAAAGGAGGAGGACAACCAGAAACCAGAGAGATACCAGTGACTTCAACGCCGATACCAACTCGTTCCTCTCCGGGGCTGAGGAAACAGCACTTCTCAATTTCGGATCAAGCCTGCCATCTTGTGGGATTCAGAGTCAGGCCTGCGTGAAAGCTGAATGCCTTCTTTTACTTTTCTTTTTTTGTCCTCTTTCTCTCTTAAGGCAGCAATCAAGATTTTTTGATCCCATCCAGGATGAGGAAATGCAATCCATACCAAGTTTTATAAGACACGATGATTAAGCATATGTTTAAACTTGTATTTGCCTCTGGCGCATATTTTCTTACAAAGTTACAAAGCCCATTTCACGTGTGGTGACACTTCAGTCAGCGGCTGGCAACTGCTCTTACTTTAACCATTTCAGCACATTCTCATCTCTCACTGCTTCCTGGTGTGCGGCAGAAGCCGATATGAGTCATCCTCTCCATCTCCTACATTGCTCTCCTGGATCTTCATGCACTTCCTTTAAGGGACTGGCTCTCAGGCTGCAAGGCTCAATGCAAATGACTCCTTCGTAACAATTTTCAATTCTACTACTCCTTTTATGGGCAGAGAAGTATATTAAATAAACGAGGAAAGTTAGCTATGATAGAAGTGATTTTTTTTTTCATCTATATAGTAAATATTTATCTGCCTTATTAAAATAGTCTGTCGTAATTGTTAGGCTATGCTAACTACCCTGAATATTCTTCAGCTTTCCAAGAAGAGTATTTCCTGTCTTTGTGATAAGACTTTACTAGAAAGCACCTAATTCAAGGCTTCTTGCAAATAAGATTAATTTTACCTAGCTATCTAAAGTGATAATCTGCAATTTACGGGACTTCCCTTTTGCAAACACTCTAACCTTGTATTCTCCAAACATGTATGCGCCTTTTGTAATCACAAACATCTGTAGTTAAACCACCCTTAACTAGAGCCATTTTAATTCAGTTCTTCAGGATGACTCATTTCTCCTGATTGAAAAAGGATACAACAGAAACAGGGAAAGTTGTTAAACTTGTTTCTCTTCTCACTCCAATTCCAGACACACAATTCTTCCTTCATCAGTTAGCAGCTAACAAAAGCTGCAACAGAGTTATGATGATTTATGTCACAAAACCTTAGTTGTCACACAAGTTAGGAACCAGCTTGAGTACTTGTCTGTCTTTGAGCTACAGTATGCAGGGATTTAGTTACCCTGTTCTGATCCGCAGTAAGGAAGAAAGGCTGTGTGATTAAACCCACATCCATTAAGGTACGTACCTACTATGTGGTATTTACATACTACTTCATCATGAAAATGCAGACTTTCAGCTGCTCACCACTGCTTCCCTATCTTACTTTTACTCACAATGCAGTCATGGGCATGTCAGTTCAAGTACCTTTTCAATCTCAGTTGACCCTGCTATTTCTATTTGGTTTTTTGGGCACATGAATGTAAAAAATAACAATTAAAAAAAAGCAGCTTCAAATACAGTTTGCACAATACCCCAGAGTAACCAAAGAGTTTCCAAATTTTAAAGCTCAGATAAAACTAATCAACAGGCATTAACATAACCCATATGTTATAGCAGTGATTTGATACCTAGCCACTGGGCAGAACTTCACTATACAACCATTTCTCCTTATTAAATGAAATTACATTAAAAGCTAGCTGTGTAATTGTAAACCTGGTGGGTCTTAAGCAACTGAATGACGAAAAATAGGTTTAGTTCAGTAACAGCTGTTAAGAACCTAGAATTTAAAGTGAGAAAGCACTTCACAACTGAAATCAGAGTAACAGCCACAGTAAGCCAACCACTATGGATCAAATGGAAAATACTGCAACAGAAATGTTACAGAAATACATACAGGCACAAAATATATTTTCTGGAATGTGTGAGAGCTCAGCTAACAAACATTTAAGGCAGCCTGAGGCTTTCCCTCCTCCATCTACCTTCCTTTCCTCCATCTACCTTCCTTTCCCCACCTTCCACCATGCACATTGGTTTTTTAAATGCTAACCTGCATTTCTTGACTTTTTGTCATCCAGCATTTTTATTTATTTTCTCCTTGCTTTCCTGGGTTGGTTGGTTGGGGTTTTTTCCATCATCTATGACTTAAAACAAGGCAAGCCTAAAGAAAATGTGCTGTCAGAAGCAGGCTAACAAAATTAGTTCATGCCTTCAGCACTCTAGTAATTTTTCAGAGGAAAAGTTTCGCTCTTATCCTAATAATTTACTCACTTGTTAATTTTACAGTTAATTAGTCCCAGTAAATTCAGCAGAACTGCACGGTGTTTATAAATTAAACAAACTGTGTATATTCGTTATAAAAAATCTAACTTGTTTTTTGTGACATACTGTGTACAATACCTAAGAACTGACATGAAGAATTTAATTCTAAGAAAAATGTCTTTAAAGCAGGCCTACATCATTCCTGGGTTGACACTATAAATTCTTAGAGCTCCATACTGCTCCACTGAAGTCAATCCTCTCGCTACAGGAGTCTACTTCCTTTGAGCAGACAGCTACATACTGCATGTATATTTTTGAAGGCAGAAATCTTGTTCCAATCATTTGAAATAGTAATGTTCACCTATGAAGCTCTTACAAGCCCTAGAAAACAAGCATACTGGGTATCGCATCCAGTTGTGAAACAGCACCAAAAATAAAGATCAAAAAGAAAAATTATTCATAAAGCTAATGTTTTAGATAATCATTATTTAAAATAAGTATAAAATTTGGTCAATTTATTTGAGATTACTTTCCCTTACATATTTTATAACTCTTTTACCATTTTAGGCTAAAAACTACTCGTTTTGGCAAAGAAATCCTGGTAAAGTGATCAAACCCGGTGATTCCCCACTTTCTTGGTCACTGTGTCCTACTCCATACTTACTGCAGTTTTTCACCCTCCGAGTCATACCTAACAACAATTTGCAGGGCTGCACTACACATAGAATTACTGAAATAAAAATTAATCTCCAATTATTTTCATCAAATTCACAGAATTAATCAATACCGTGTTACACAGAATCACAGAACCACAGAATGTCAGGAGATGGAAGGGACCTCAAAAGATCATCCAGTCCAACCCCTGCCGGAGCAGGATCACCTAGAGTAGGCCGGAAGTAATGATGAAAACAGAAACAGACAACTCAGAGGCAGAAGTTTTTTAAAGCAGCTTCACTGCAAAAGCCAGATTATTGTGAAGCCTCACCCTCAAATGTTTTCCTAATTAAAAAAAAGCCAACATCTGATATGTTTCAAATAATTATTTCCTGTGTCTATTATACAATGTTCTAGTTCACATTTCTAAAGTCATGATAGTAATAAATATATATATACACACAACAACAGGAAAAGTAACATCTTTGCTTCTAATTATATTCCACAGTGTACCACATCCCTTGCCTAGGGAAAGGAATAGCCAAGCACCAAACAACGCTTGAGGTTTCAGTGAAGATTTTAAGCCACAAACTCTGTGAAGAGCCCAGAAGCAAGAAAAACTCTACTGTCTTCATCAGGCACTTACGATATTAAGAAGAATTTTCATTTTCCTGACAAAAAGTTGCATTTATTTTACACAAGCTCTTCTGGGTAATTAACACTAAGTTACCAAATCATCACTACTCAGACCAAAAATTCAAAATAAATTAAAATAAAAAAGCATAAGGAACTAGGATCCATGAAAGGAATTTTAAGGAGGTTTGGATTGTCAAGGTGGAGAATCAAAATTTTCATTAAAATCACTGAATTTGTTTCTTTTTGATGGATGTTTTTCTCACATTTTCCTGACAGATCTTAGTGACTGAAATAGTTTCAAAAATTCATTTTAATACAGCAAGTGGCATGTTTTCATACATAGAAGCCACATTCTGAATAACCACACCACTTCAAAAAACTGCTGGAATAAAAAAGAAAAAAAGTAAATCCTTGGTGCAGTCTTGGGTGACCTACTCCAAATCACAGACAGAATGCCACTGTTGGTTTTTATTTTCCTTTTTAAACAGAAAACTCAGGAAAAGTTAATAACTTGTACCATGTAAAAAGGAAGTGGAAAACACCCAAAGTACATCTCTTTCTGGAACACAGAACAGTACACAAATTTTTATGCCTTAATATTTGTTTCTGGCAAATATTTATGGTTTTCTTATCAGAGGTAATGGCACATACTTGACTAAAGGAATGAACATTTGATTATATAGATAATATATGCTTGGGAACAAACCACAAACTTGCTACTGCATTCAACATTCCTCCATTTAATGCCAGGCTCATTTTAAGAATTGCAGAAGTCAGATGTGCAAGAATGAGTAGATGGTTCATATATCCTTGAATCTCTGGGTTTCCATGTTGTACTACTTCTTTTCCTGCTTCAAAATCTCAACCACATTGAATTTACAGGATAAGCTTCTAGAACATCTAGGAGAGCCCCATGAAAGATGGTAATTTTTACCTCTCTCTGCCCCTTTTCCAGAAAATACCTTTCAACAGGAGCAGTGCAATGTGTTGTGATGGTATCTAGCCCTCACATAGAAAATGCTGAGCTCGAAGGACTGTTATGTTGACAACGAGCAAGAAAAATAGGCTCTTCAACTCCGTGAGAAAACCTCGAGGAATCTTCCTGCAGAGACCATGTGAGGACACAGTCATGTGTAGGGCCAACGGCTGAGCCAGTCTCATCAGAAATGCTGCACAGCCACAGCTGCATGGCAAGGAGCAGTGCCACATGTCATACCAGCCAATGCCACGAATAAGGTCCTAACAATCTCTCTGCACCCTAAGATATGACAGTAAGCTTTACTCTTTCAACGTATGCAATTATGGAGCTGGCTTTGCAATTAATTTTTGTAATCCCTAAGTTTGTCTTCTTTCTTGCTATATAATAGTTACAAATTGACTATTTCTCTATGTAAATTTATCAGCAAGCAAGTTACTCTTACATTGAAGTTTAGTATGGAAATACAAGTCTAATTCAAGCCCCCGATGAAACAGGCAACTCCTCAAAAATGACAGAGATTCCAAATCAAAGTTTTCACATGAGACATTTAACGTTGTTATTTGCACACCACTGCTCCCAGCCAAGATTAGCACCAGTACCCACATGACTTTACAGATTACAAAGATACTTCCACCTCAGATTGGAAAGGAAAGATGAAACAAAAACAACCTTGCTGTCACAGCAGAAAACAACAGCAATAAAAACCCCAACCAAACAGAAAAATTTAAAGTTTCTGCCCTCGAGCTCAGTTTAGTCTAATCATAAATACAAAGACAGTCAGAATGTGCTAGAGTGCAAAGAATGTGCAAACAATACCTGTTTGGTTAGTTTTAAGATTTATAGATTTATTTCTTCATGACAGAGACAGTTTTCAGAGAGATTTGCTCTAAATGTAATAGAGAATTTGTCATAGGAATAGGAGAGTGCTACATACTCGGTAAGCTACCCAAGAGTATTAGCAGACAGAAATGGAAAGAAAAGACACTGCAGATTCTGTCACAAGAGAGATCCAGAAGCTCAAGATTCAAGTAATAGTTTTAAAAAGCTGAAATATTTTCTGACTTTATCCTATGTAAAAAGATAAAGAAATGACTAGCAAGATTTCATCCAGCCTAGAGGAAGCACATCATAAATCCACACACAATAACAAAAACTGGAAAATTTCCAGTTCCCCTGTGCATTTGCTTTGAAAAGCAATGTGCCAGCCACCTACTTTCATAGTAAGCATAGATTAATTAACACAGTTCCCACTTTTCAACATTAAGAAACAAGGAATCTGCCAAATCAGTAGCTTCTAGAATCTGAAGGCTCTCAAGCCTTTATTAGTTCCAGCGCTGTTCTATACCAGCTCAGTCAGTGAACCGTCCTAGCAGCAGCAGGATCAGCTAAACTCAGTATTCCTGCACATCAACAACAGCTTCATTTCCTTCACACGTGAGCTCTGCTGTGGTGCCCTCTAGTTAGCAGGCATTTACTGCAGTCACGCTAGTACTACCACCAGCATTTTTTTGCTGCTGTCATCTTGATTATGTATGTTGGAGGAAAAAGGGAGGAAAAAAAAGCTATAGAAGTGAAGCATTGCAAGCTTGAGAATTCAATTAACTTCGTCTTGTAGAGGTACCAAGCTACACAAATACAAAACACCAATGAAACAGAACAGCAGAATTTGTAAATAGCTGTACAATGTAACTGGGAATAGAGTAGATACTTCTGAAATTCAAACTGCCAACAGTAACTTAATTTCTTGTATATTTGGTTGTTTTTTTTCATGATTCTTTTTTATCTTATGAGACTATATTTTTTTCTGGTATATGCTCTAGAGGAAGAAAGCAGATAAGGTTTCAGATGTCCTCTTCATAGTCAGTAAAGCAGTTAAAACATAGTTTAAACTAAACCATAGTTAAACCTAATGCTTATTAACATTTTTGGGAGACTGAAATTAAGAGTTCCTCCCTCTTGCACCCCTTACCATGAACTTTAAAATTCTAGCTAGTTAGTACTGTGTGACCAGTCACACTGTAGTCTTCTATAAAGTTACACTATCATCTTCTATAAAAGGGGAAAAAGTAATGTAGCAAACTGTTTTAATTAATGTTTAAATGTTTAAATAATGTTTAAATTATTTTATAATTTATCCTCTAATCTCAAATATAAAAATACATTACGCCAAAACTATTTATGGCAGCTTTATTTAAAACAGGATGCCATGCAGTAGGTAATTTATGAGAATAAAATACTCACTGGCAGTCACTAAAACATCACTTATTATTTATAAACAAAGTATAAAACCATAAAAGATTCCAACTTTAAGGAATGAAACAACACAAAACGATCTACATTCATCACCTGAACAAATGCACCGTTCTTTTACTGAACAAAGTACACAACAACATTCATACAATGCATGCAAATTCCGCCACAGGACTTGAGAAAACCTCACAATAGACTAAGGTTATGTGGATAATTCCACCAGAAGTTTGTTGTGTAATATTAGATTTGGGAGTCAGCAGGGAGGCCCACAGGTCTACCTCAACCCACCCCTTCATCCAAGGACCATGTTTCTAGCTTTGAGGATGTTCCAGAAATTAGTATAGTGGGAGACATTAAAAAACAAACTACTTTCCAGGTACTGTGATGTTGTTAATTTAATCCTACATATAAACAACACAAAACAAAGTTTCCACATCATTACCTGAAAAGCATCCAGCAGGAAATATAACATTCATTTGCTACTATTTCTTTAATTCTTTAGCTTTCCAAGAGTATTTCTCAGACTACAAAAACAATGCAAGTTAGCTTTTCATATGGTTGCCATGCTTCCATCATGAGTTTATTTGGTTGTTTTCTACATGGTGCTAAAACAACATAGCTAAACAACAGCTAAACCCTAGTGAACAACAGCAAGGAAAAGTCAGCAGGCGCTCAATGAAAGGCTCTCATTAACACAACTGAAAGAGTCTCAATGCTTTCTCAGCACCCTGCTCCCTTAACAAAAGCACCAAACAAGGTGTTAAAAATTGCATGGTTGGTGGCAGTTTAAAAAAAATAAAAGATAAAAAATAAATAAAATAAATAAAATTACAGAATAAAAAAATAAAAATAAAAAATTGTCCTAAAGTGTAAGCGTTCGCCCATACTGACCATTGAACGGTATATTTTATTATCCTTCAATAGAGAGTTGTTTTGTTGCTTTGGTCTTTTTTTTAAATCAAAAGTAGAAACTATTGACTTCATAACGTCTCCCAGTACGCAAACCTTAGGAACCACAAGCCTGCACAGTACTAAAGGGTACCGGTAGTAGCATTGCACAAGCACAGCAACAGCATTGGGAGATTAAGACATTTGCCACGTGTGAAAGATCCCACGGGTACAACTGGTGCACTGTTGAAGTGAGCAGGAGTTCTTCCACTGCCCATCCCCCATGACACCCTGTCCCACGGTCAACTGCTAAAAACTCAAAACTAAAATAAAAAATTATTTCCCTTTTTCCTTCTCTGTTGTTAAATAACACAGAATTAATGCAAACTGCTATAACAAATAATTCTTTTATTTACATTTAAAACTACATCTCCCAGTACTGCTGTCTACTAACCTCTTAGATAATTAGAAGTAAAGCTTACCAAACTTTTTCTTCTTCCATTCCTCCTATGGCGCACTGGTTTATTACAACAGGGCTACTCATGGTAAGTGCTGAGCTTTCAGAATTCATTATTTTTCTACAAAGAAATAACAACATAAAAAAATATGAAAAATGCAATATAAGCAAAGAATGTGTTAACTAATTAACTAGAAAACCAAAACTTTAAGACAAGAACTTTTAAGACCAAATACAGTATGTTTTACTTACTTAAGTAAAAGTCCTAAATCAATGGGATTAATTGGATGAATACATTGAGAAGGATTTGGCAGTCTGGGGGACTTGCTAGTTATGCCAAACTCAACACTGTCTTTTGTTTACTTTTCTGAATACAGGCCAAAAGAGTTGATATCAGCAAGCCTGAATGCAGGGCTATGCGCAGTGTCAGTTTTGTTAATTCAGAGCAGCAGCCACAGCTGGTGTTGCCATGGAATGATCCACAACATTGGGAGGAAAATTTCAATTTCTGATGTGTAAAGATTTACAGAAGCTTTTTAGCATCTTTTAATAACTGAAGATCCATGTTTTAATAACTTAAGATCATACTTTGCTGATTTGCAGAAAATAACCATTCATGGCTGAAGTCCCTTTCAAAAACAGCCCAGACATCTTCCAATTCTGGCAATAGCAATTCCCAAGCTACAATGCTTCGAAAAGATGATTCAAGTAAATGACTTGCACAGTAAGAACAAATGAAGTTTCTAGATAAGGCGAGTTAATTTCAACATGAAACACTATTATCTTTCAGTGACAGGACCCACAATGTTAACGTGGAACTTCTTACATCTACAGCTCTAATTTTTTTCCTTTCTTTTAAAGGACAGAGAGGAAAGATATACTTTTAGTCATCAAAATCGTCATATTTGACTTGACACCTGGTTTCTATTACGATCAGCACACAGAGCTAAGTGATTAACAGAGAACAGGTTCAACTGTATATTAATTAATATCTACTAGAACAGAAACAGAAAATCAGCTGCGCTTGCCAAGATAACAATCCCTTGCTTTTTACAACGAGGTATAAAGAACCATTAAAAAGCTAGTTTAACCTGTGTGAAACCTGGGTCAAAATCTGACTTGACAGTCATGGACAGCATCAAAACTTGAACACAATGCATGTGTCCCATCTGTGGCAGGCAGATTAGGCCAATCTTCACTAAACAAGAACTTTGAAGAGAATGCCAGACTTTGCTTAAAAATTCTGTCCATGTAGGAGTAGATAAACAGCCCAAGCAAGCGTGTTTACCAGGCAGAATTCCCAAAATCAAATCAATATTTGGTCCTGACTGTAATTATCTTATTTTTGCATCCTTTTTGCTGTGAACAGAGCATGCAGCACTGCCACTTCAGAGAACACTGAACAGACTTACAAGAACAGATCCTTAGTTTTGCCCCTTTTGCTTTGTTGTTGTTGTTGTTGTTATTTGTTTGGGGGTTTTTTTAGCATCCATCATGAGATAAAGGAATAAAAATTCTGCACACTCTGTTTCTGATCAAATTTATTTCTTGAAATATTGTTTTATTAAAGATCTGGAAAATTATTCTGAAAGAGAGAACAACAAAAGCCTCACCTCTGTGAGGGCAGAAACAGAGACTGTCAGTCATTTGACCCCTTTTTGGATTAATGCCTGACCACAAATTTACTCCCAACTCTGAACTTGGTCCACAATGAAATACTCAAAAGTATAAAAAAACCCAAAACTCAAGAACAAAAACCCACCATCCCCCTCCCTCAAAACTAGTAATTCTAGAAGTGGCTTGGCAGCAGTAGCTGTTAAAAGTTAAATTATTATTTGACTCACTAGACCGTAATAGTGCAGGAAGAGAGGAGTTGTTCTTAAATATGTTTTGAATGAACAATGCAAAAGTCCAAGGGCATGTTGTGATAAGATGAGGGTCAATGGTTTCAAACTGAAAGAAGGCAGATTTCTATTAGATATTAGGAAGAAATTCTTTACTGTGAGAGTGGTGAGACACTGGCACAGGTTGCCCAGGGAAGCTGTGGATGCCCCCTCCCTGGAGGTGTTCAAGGCCAGTCTGGACAGGGCTTTGGGCAGCCTGGGCTGGTGGGAGGTGTCCCTGCCCATGGCAGGGGCATTAGACAAGATGATCTTTAAGTTCCCTTCCAACCAAAACCATTCTATGATTCTGTGGTCTTCTGCAAAGTTGCCCTCTTTCAGAAAGTCATTTCCTGATGGGGCAAAGTAAAACTTTTCTTTTGCTAATGAATTTCTGCTCTACTTGCAAAAGCTTAGATGCTTCAATGATCATGCAAGTTATGTCAACGAGAGTTTTATGTCCCTTATGGTCACTCATACTAGTAAGATCAAAGGTTCAAGGGAAGGTTAAAAGTAGTCCATTAATTCTCAAAGTTGGAAGCCAAAAGATTCAAATTACAACACCACAAGGTTGCCATTACAGGAAAAAAAGAAAAAGAAAAAAATCAAAAAGCAAAACCCACAACCTTCTACTGCTAACTTGTGAACTAGTACTACAGCAGTATAATTGTTCAATGTATGACTGAAAAAACGTGTTTGGCATTGCCTTCACAGAATGTTAGGTGTTGGAAGGGACCTCGAAAGATCATGTAGTCCGGAAACTGGACTAGAGGTATACTTCCCCATCCTTGGAAATGTCTAAGCAAAACACTCCATACATAGCTCTGCATTGAGTTTTCCACACCACGGAAGTGGTGATAAAAGTTATGGCGTTACAAACTCTTCCATGAACAATTGATGATAAAGGTAAATGAAACATGGCACAAACTCAATTTATGCTTTCATATGTTCCACAAAGAAAACCATGTAAAGTAGTACAGAAGGGAATACATCTTGTCAAACCCCTCAACTCCCTCACATTCCCAGCCTAATACCTGAAAATATCAGTAACACATTGTACTCCTTCCCCTCCACAACCTCAGGATCTTATAAAAATCTGCTTCTAGTGTTTTCTGTAACATAAAAGGAGGGCATCAAAAGGCCAGCATTTATTCATTCTGATAACAAGATCTCATCCCCCACACCTTTATCTATATGATAGATAGGACAGCAGGCTTTTTGGATACCAAGAGTTATACTTTCAAGACACAGCTTGGGCTCTTGCAGCCTCCACTGTTCAGTTTCCAATAATGAGAGGTCTGCTGAGTCACCCACCAGCTAAACAAATGCACTTTTCACTGACACATGTGGAGGAGAGAAGTGTAACAGCCAGCTGATACAATGGGGGACTTGTCCTTCCACGGCTTTCACTGACAAGACAGGGATGGGAAATGCCACCATGCCTGCCTGGCCTTCTCCTGTCCCATGCACTGCAGCCACAAGAGCACACTTGCTTTAAGATGGGAGCAGATAGTGCAAAGCACCCCTCTTACTACCCACTCACAAAGAATCAAAAATGTTCCAGCAACACCCACCATGTAATCCCTGCCTGCTGTAGCACAAACCCCAGGCATCTTGAATGACTTCTGTCTGTATCAGCCACTTTCTTTCCAATCATACTCTTCCTTCCTTACTGTCTTTTAAGATGGAAGAGGTAGTCACAGTTTTGTGTCTAAGTGCCCATTCAGCATTGCCATCCAGCAGCACTTCTGATTCATGCTTCAGAGGGTGGACAGCAATGAGTCACACAAGCTTTTGGAAAATCATCAGGGATACTCTTTTGTCATCCTGTTCCTGACAACAGGTCTACACAGGTCCTAGTTCACTCTTTACCAGGAGCAATAGGTAATTAAACAGCTGAACCCCACACCACTGACAAGTTTTATGGCTTTGTCAAAACACCAGAAGTTTTTTAGTTTCTAAGTAACAAATGGAAAATTGGTATCTATCTGCACTTCCCAAAGCCATAGACACCAAATATTACCACTACTTCTCTTACTTTAAAGTAATTTCAACGAAAACTTCTCAGCCTGTAGATTCTATCCCTACTCGTTGTGCCACAGCCTGCTCTTAGACTCTTTCTTCAGAAAGAGTATTTTTAACATAAAAACTATCTTTTCTATTTTAAGATGTAGAAGGGGATAACTTTTTTCAAGCATTAAGAATATTTTGTGGGAGTATTTCTAGTGAACACATACTGCTTCAGTTGGTCTGTATTAAAATAATACCGAAATGTTCAGTTGTAGAAAGAAAAGTTATTAGAAAAGGCTTATACTCTCCAAATATATTGTTTGTATTCAAAGTGAAGCACACAGAATTAATGCTAAAACTGGCAAAGTAAAATTTTGTTTGGAATATACTGGTTTATGATTTTTTCAACCAGAATAATAACACTATCCCCAGAAATCAGCCTCCAGTAATAGTAACATCTTAGAAAATGGGAAGCAATTCAAGAAGCAAAGGAACAATGTTCAGAAAAAAATTCTGCTAGTCACAGGTGCCTCTTTCTATATCACCAACCAACTCTTGTTTGGACTTGAACTTTATGGCATAGGCACTGCACATGATGAAACTTGAAGGAGGAAAATAAATCTATCATCTTCCCTCTTAATCACTTGAAGCCAGATGCCATGATGAAACTTGGAGGAAAGCAAATCTATCATCTTCCCTCTTAATCACTTGAAGCCAGATGCCAAGGCAAGTCACTAAATACTAATTTAAGAGACTCTGCTTCAGACCCATTCTGCTCCTCATCCTCTGTACACTGAACTTCAACTGCTCCTGATAAGGAACCAGCACTATAATCAGGTGCTGTCCTAGAGATACTGCTCTGCTGTAATAGGAGGAAGCGGGCAAACAGCAATTCTAGAACAAAAACATAGGAAAACAATGTCAAATACTTTATTTATAGCAGCTATGTTTAACGCTTCTGTCACTATTCTATTGAGGGAACAGCCTTGAAGAAACTTCCTTGCTGGTTTTGAAGAGACATCAGAAATTCAGCACACTCAGTCTTCTATGACTCAGTACAGATTGTTTAATACTAGAATATCCAGAAGGAAGCATGCACCTCAAGATTCTCTTAAGTTATCTCCACAAAGACACTCACTTTTATGCTTCCAGTAAAATCAGTAACTTTGATTACCTGATGCATTTTCAGTCTGTCTGCCTTAGATTCTTACGTGCCATAATGGCAAAGAAAAGACGAGTGGCACGCCACAAAGAAAAGTGGTAGGCCACCGGCTCAAGAACTTAAAATGTGTTATATTTAAGTGTATTTTATTCATTTATATTTACACTTAATTCTGGAAGTTCTGCAATTGCCCTTCAATGGATAAAAATAAAGGGGGCAGGGGGAAGGATCTAGTATAGCACAGCACTCAAGCCTCCGAACACCTGCACAGAACAGCATTATAGGATCATTTGAACAGAAAAAAATTACAAGGTTCAAGAAAAGTGTTGAAGCCACCCACCCCATGGGTTCAAACCAGCTTGTGTTTTATATCTAGCAGAATGGGGAAAGTATTAGCCAATCTTTTAAAAAAAATGATTCCCTATACAAAAAGACTTTTCTTTTTCCCTTTTGTTACAAAGTGCAGATACACTTTGATCCTCAGGCTAAAAATCTTTTTTGCCTCTCCCTCCACTCCCTATTTGTATCTCTAGACAAGTAAGATATTCACAGTAGCAGTAGTTAAAAAATAACCTATCATTCAACAGCTGTTCACTACAGTTGAAGTAAAAATAACCAATATCTTCTGATAAAACATGTTCCCACAGCTCCCTACCTTCACCAAAATGCTTTGCATTGTTGAAATAGTATCTTGTTATACCGGGTTGATAAAAGAACTGTGAAAAAAAAAAAGCTTCACTGAACCCTACGATCCCTCAATGTAGAAGCTATTATTTCTTTCAATGAAAAAGAAGGCAGTAGCATCACTATAGTAATGTGCACCTACTACAAAAGAGAAAAAATTAGGAGCGATACACACTGTCACTCTCTCGGGCAGAAGTCTTTATGCTCACAAAACCTGAACAACAGATTATTAATTAGCAAGCATGCATTGTAGCATCTTTAATTTTAATGAGCTGATTTTCCATTTCCTTGCTAGCTGCACATGTCTGTAATTTCTAGTGAACACATTTACTCTTGTATTGTTTTCTGAAAAGTCACATTTCCATGCACAAAGTTAGCAAGCACATAGTATCTCACATCTTGATACCACTCAGCTCCTAACCAGCCACCAGCTTAGGCAAACAGCTTGTTGAAGGGCAGATTTCAACTTTAAAATGAACTTCATCATTTAACTACATAACAACAAATACAAAACCCAATCTTTTACCCATATTGTTTTCTCTGAGGTTTTCAGATACTTCAGTTGCCAAACATCTTTATACCACTAAAGCATACTTCAACAAAATCAGAGTGAAAAGTCTAGAAGCTCTTGAAGAATATCTCTCCTGACAACAACTCCAAGTAGCAGGCAGTGCTGAGGAATTTCGCATTGCATAATCACTTCACTCCAAGTCTGGCATACCATAAGCTGTTTCACACATGCTGTGGTTATTTCAAGTAAGCGTTGACCTCAATGAACACATGTGGCATACCATTACTTACCTTCTTGAAGTCTTTAAAAAGCACACGGAGAAGTTTACCAGCATCAAAGAGAGGATGTGCTTAGAACTCCAACATCTTTCAGAACCATTTGACTATGTTTATATAGTGAGAAACCAGCAACAAGGAAACCATGAGCAGGTACATGCACATGTTTTATTCTCCTAATACAAATCCAGATTTTCCTGGCCTAGTTATTGCTGTGAAACATGAGTTATGAAAGAATTCAGACTGCTGGTTTGGTCAATCCTGTGTATCAGCATATTGCATAATACTGGGCATCACTGCAATAGAGAATAGAAGAGCAAGAACTCATCTGCACTGTCCAATCTGCAACGTTATCAGCTTTGAGTCTTCAACTCAGAAACTTTAGCAGCGTCAGGGGAAACAGGGAATGTTTGTGGGCTTTGCTGTCACTTTTAGAGATGGTAGTTGATTGTCATATAAATTTTTAAAAAAGGTTATTTAATGTTTCAGTACTCTGTGTCTTAGTAATAACACACAACTAAATCTCTCTTATCTGATGAGGAAAAAATCTAACATTATGAAACACTAGCGAAGATTTGAACAAAGCATTTTAAACAGAAGTTTTGAAACACAGAAGGTGCACACAGAAAACTAAATGTGCTGTTTAAGTTGACTATAGAGAACATTAAGTACTATATTCTATTCAACGTGAATAGGTATCAACGATTTTTTTGTCACTGCTGTTATAATTACATATGTCATTCCGAGAAAAATCTGTTTCTCTCTGGACTAAAAGATCCAGATGTTCCAATTTCAAGTATCTGGCTTCAGCAGCAGACAGTAAACAAAACAACCTATCTGTTCTATCAGCCTGCTAGAAGAATTCCCCCAGCACTGGCCACTTCTTCCCCCTTTTCACCTTCTCCATGTTTTTATTTGTTTTCAACAAAGCAAGCAAACAAAACACAACAGTATAGTAACCCAGTTTCTCCTGCAGCCTTTAGTCAGTTTGACAGGGAAAAAGAGGCAAAAAGTTATCTGATTTGTTTCATAAACTATGATTTCAAATGCAAATACAACTGCTTTTAAGCTAAACATACTGTATTGTCTTTTGCAGTTGACACAATGCAGCAAAACAATGTTGAGAAGTTCTTTCCAAAGATTATTTATGTTCCCAATTTAGTGACTCATACAGCTAGCAATTTCTGAGATTAATTTAACTCTATCCTCCTCAAACTTCTGAATCCTCCTCAAACTTCTGAATTTGAAAGCAAGCACTAAGTTGTTACTCAAAAGCTGTAAAAATTACAAACACAAAGATTTTATTGATTATTTTTAACATCTAGATTTTAACTAGGGAAAAATTATTTCCAGAAAAAAAACTACGTGCTATTTTAGTAAAGAACATTAGAAGGGCTATACAAAACTAAACCAAAGGGCTATACAAAGCTAAAAGACAATTTACTAAACAAAAAAGAGGAGTTTTCTGAAACTAGCACTTTAAGTCTTTTTCATGGTTATGTCAGACTCACAAAGAAGCAGAGGGGAGGGGGCAAAGAGATAAAACATGTGTGTCCAGTATAAAATTTATGCAACTGCTGTCATATTTTTCATACTCTTCCTTTCAACATATTCCTGCCTCCCTCATGATAAAGGGGTTTATCCTCAACAAAAATACACTAAGAATAAATTAAAACCAAGATAAATACCGCCACAGTTGAGACAAACACAACTTCCTTTGTCAGAATCGTCACTTCCAGGGAATGGCAGCAGATTCAAAATTTTATCTGCCTGGAAGGATGTCACATTTTCTCCTTAACATTAAAATTATTATCTTTTCAGCCTACTATCTTAATAATCATGATTGTTTCATTCAGGATTGCTGCACAGCTTAAGGCATTTAAGCTTGTCAAGTTGGTTTTGCATTTCTTTTTCTTGGCTATTTAATACATTCGAATTGCAAGTGCAATGTCCTAAAATTACCTTCTTTTCAATCTTCACAACTCTTCACCTGCAAGTGCTAAGCACAGTCGGAACTCAAACGTACAAGGAAAAGTTTGCAAGACCACCCCTTCACACAGTAATTCACTTGCTTGAGAAAATTTTTTCAATGATATTAATTACCTATCTGTGGAACATCAACCAACACAAATTTTGACAGCATTAGTTTCTGTAGGCAAAGTATTTCAAGGCTCATACTCACATAAGAGCCTCACTATCTACAGAGGGATACCAGGTTTAGGATACACTCATCACAGCCTGTGTCAATACAAACACGGTGGCTCTGAGCGCTGTTCTGCAGTTCATACATGCTCCAACCTCTCCCAGTCACTGCTATCTGAGTGCATCACTTGAGGCCATACACAAGCAGCAGCAGTCAGGCACCTCCAAAACATGTATTGTCCAAACAGCTGGTTGTCTCCTTCAAGACAAAGGTGATAGTCCAGACAGAACCTTCTGGGGAACGCTAGCCAGACACATAGTAATATTTTAAATAAAATCAGTAGAATTCCTGATACAGTACAGACAGTACGATTGACATACTCTTCTCCTAGTTATAATCCCAAAAATTTATTTTGGAAAAATGCTGAAGTGTTTAAAAATAAAGTGAAGAAGGCTGTACTTCTATTTAACTATTATTGTTTAAGAGACAATACCAGCAGAGCAGCTGTTCTTGCTCTACAGAAACCACACAAGTCCAGATAACTCCTGCCAACTTTCCAAGTTTATGAAAGCTTCAGTGGTATAAAAGCCAGTAAACCCTTTTGAATACAATTTGTACCACACATTTATTACACCTGCAGAGTTACGAGGGGAACTGCACAACTGTAGGGGTAACTGATCCTATACAGAAGGGGAAGAAAAACAAACAAATCAGTACAGGGCACATTTCTAGTCACATAATGTTACCATTTCTGTTTGGACTTATAATGATTTCACATGAAAAGCAAACAACCGCTCCTTTATTTTAAAGAACATGAAGCTTGTGCTTCTTGTCCAGTTTAAACTTTTTTTTTGGGGAGGAGAGAATTGCTGGATTTCACTACTGGCCATGCCTCCAAGTACCACGCTCAGCAGTGGTCCATATAAAGACACATACTACTTTCAAGTAACTCATATACGTATGGCAACATGCTTACTCAGATTCAAACTCCTTAGACTACTCATCAGGCACGTGATTAGGAAGAAGTACATAAATACGCATGTACACATGCCCGTGTGTTTAGATATTAACAGCCTGACCCATTAGCATGCCAGCCACCTCAGCTGGATTCTGTACCACGTTGAGCACCTGCGAGTTAATAATTGTTTTCATTCCCATAATTGACAGCATATGGCTGCATGTTCAACCCTGGCTGACACTAGATGGGAAACCATCTTTTATTTGTTTGTTTTTACATCCTCTATGTTACATTTGTGGATGGAGACCACCACAGTTAGATGCTATGTAACTATTTCAGAATGGTTACTTTGCAGCTACTACAGACAAAAGCATCCCATGAGGTGTTTGTTATACTGGAGAGTATTTACCAAGTCCCTTATTTTCCAATTTTTTACCTACTACACTACAGGAGTTCTACATGCTCAGAGAAACTTGTGTAAGACCACAGCCATTTGTTTATTCCAGATTTCATATGACTCGGACAACTGAAATTCACAACGTGCCCTCACAAGTTGAGAGGCACGATTTGGTACAAAATCATAGGGACTGTTATAGGACCTAGAAAATATTAGATGTGTGGAGATAACATTTTATTCAGCCAATAAGTATAAATGCAAACACAAAAATTTCAAGATTATTCTTTGTCCAGCAATTTCAAGTATTTTCATCTGTTTCCACCTCTTATTCCAATGCAGTGCTGTTCTGCTCAGGCCTCTTCCCAAGTCACAGACTGGAATATATCTATAAAGTCCTAGATTTACATCTTTCTCTACAAGTACTTGAATATATCTGTAAAACCTATGTGACCTTGCAATGCTTATATCCCCAAGACTTAAAAAACAAATAACATGAAGGGACTGATTAAACATGAAGAGACCAGTTAAGTTAAACAATAAATCAATAATATGATTTATAGCACCCCAAGTCTCTTAGTCTTCCACTAAACTTACCATTTGCATGTCTCCCTACATATCACATAGGAAGGAAATGGCAACTCTTAACAAATTACTGCTCAAAGTGCACATCACACTTAACATACACAAAGCACTCCAAAAGGATTTTAAATGCATTTATTACAGCATTTGTAGCAGTTGGCTAACATGGTAAAAACTAGCTCCTGAGTTGATATTAAGACATTACATATAAACTCCTGAGCAGAAGCAGGTATCACTCACTTCAATTTATGAAGACCAAAACAAAACAGATTTTTGTTTAAGGACATGTAGTCTCACTGACCACTTGCTGGAAGCAACTCCACATAATATACCTCCAAATCATATGCACATAAGACTCCCACAACTTGGAGTCCTGCCAGAACAACTGTCTACACAAAAGCGATCCCGAGAAGAAGTACACTATTCAAAACAGAGCAGAGGTCTGATAAAGAGACTGAATGTTACAGTGTCTTCACAGGTCACGAGGCCTTGTCACATTGCTAATCCATATGCACGATTCTGATGGGAAATTAAAAAGGATTTCAGTTCAAAACAATAAGGTATTTTGTTTACTAAAAATTGGTAATAAATATTTACTGAAGACAAGTAGCAAGTCATATGTATAAAAATTTTAAATGGAAGGGCTAAATTCACTAAGTGACAAGCCAAAGATATCCCTTACTTCACATCCACCGGGGCTGCTCCATTCCACAGACTCCCCTACCTACATTCTGCAAAGACTATTATTCTGCAATAAATACTTTAACTCTCTTTGCTTCCAAAACTCATTGCTTCTCTTATTCTGAATTCATATTCTGTACGGATACAGCATCTGTATCTTAACATGATGTACTTGGCAGACCTCTCTATGTGCTACAGAATTGGATATTTAACAAAATTAATTCCACGACAAGTGTTTGAGGAAGGAATTTTCTCTGCCTTTTCACTATGAAAACACAGTACACAAGGCATTGAAGGAAAATACTTAACTGTAAATTAGATTAGTGTGTGTACACACACAGAGAAAAGATATACATGAATGTTTCGTAAATCTTGTGAACATGTAACTATGTAAAAAAATAAAGATATCAACTACAAAAGTTGGATTTCTTGCACTGGTAAATGGTTCCTTAGAAAACCAGAAATTCTGGTCACCACCAACCACATCACTGAGATCTCCGGTAAAACACTGGCACTGCAACACGACCCGGGGACTAAGCCACAAGAACCTTACAGCATATTCACCTACACCGGCCTTCCCCGGCACTAACGATTTCAGTTCCGAGAGCGATCCGTGCCACGCTAATTAACGCCGTCTCTTTTACAGCCTATTCAGCGTCAGCTGTGCCTCACCTCACAAGTGTCAGTAATTACGCTGGGAGTTTGTTTTCTCCACTTTCCTTTCGCCTACAAACCGCCACCACCTCCCCCCTCCGAGGTGGAGGCTGTGCTGAGGGGAGGGAAGGGCTGAAAACCGGAGACCGGCAGAGCTGCTCTCTAACTCGCCAGGCCAAACAAGCAGCTCGGGAAATAACTTAGTTGTACTAACAATTACGGTTTTCAAAGGAGGCAACAGGCACCTGGAACTGCAGGGCCTCCTTCGCGGGATACTCCTTCTGAAGTGACAGTCGTGTAAGATCTGTCCCTGAATAAACGTAAAAAGTTCTTTTAAAACAAATAAGTAAAGATAAAACGGCTGTCGAGCCCCGAGAGGAAGCGGGTCGAGCTCCCGCCGTCT
>NW_010160410.1:0-802 GCF_000695765.1 Mesitornis unicolor | reverse complement strand
GTCACCCTCAAGCTCCAGCTCGAGGATTTCAGAACATTCTCTAAGGTACAGAACTCTCTCTTATCTCTCAAACTCCAGTTTTAGGGGCGCAAGCTTTCATTTTTAGGTACAAACCTCTCATTTTTAGACCTCAAGATCTCATTTTTAGAACACAAACTCTGATTTTTATGGCACAAACTGTCATTTTTAGGCTCCGTACTATCATTTTTTGGGCCAACCTCCCATTTTATGGCCCAACTGCTCAATTTTAAGGCCCAAACTCTCACTTTCAGGGCGCAAAGAGCCTATTTTTAGGGTTCAAACTTAAATTTCAAGGGCCTAAACTCTCGTTTTTAGGCTCCAAACTCTCATTTCTTTGTTTCAAGTCCCCATTTTTAGGCTCGAAATTCTCACATTTAGGGCCCAAACTCCCATTTTTAAGGTCCAAACTCTGATTTGAAGGGTCCAAACTACCATTTTATGGCCCAAACTCTCAGTTTTGGGGTCAAAACTCTGATTTTTAGGACACAACATTTCAATTTTATAGCCCAAACGCCCATTTTACAACCCAAACTCTCAATTTATGGCTAAAAAGCCTGTTTTGAGGGCCTAAACTCCCAATTTATGGCCCAAACTCTCAATTTTAGGCCTCATGATCCCGTATTTAGGCTCAAAACACTCACTTTCAGGGCCCAAACTCTCATTTTAGAACACAAACTCTTATTTTATCTTTCAAACTCTCATTTTTAGGGTCCATACACTAGTTTTAAGAGCCTGAATTCTGATATTTATGCTCCAAACTCTCATTTCTGAGCTTCAAGAT
>NW_010160409.1:0-9103 GCF_000695765.1 Mesitornis unicolor | reverse complement strand
TCTGTGATTCTGTGATTCTGTGATAATGCTACCTAGTTATTTCCCATGCATCAGAAACACAACTGTAAATGCTAAGAAAAAGTTATGATGGTATCTCCTTCATGCTGGAAGTCACAGGGGCATGACTACTTGGTCCTTTTGTGTCACAGAGTCATAACAGATTTTCATATTGCAAGCAATGCAAAACCAGTGTGGCTATAACATAGCCATTTTGCATTTATGTTGATGATGATTTATGTAGTCCCCATGGAGCCTATCCCTCAGATAAACACTGTGCTAAATTTCAGTGACAGAAATGAACACAAAATTGATTAAATGCTACAAAAGTTTAAAAAAGCAACTCTGCAGATTGTTTGCTCCTTCCTCCCCCACTCTTCAGATTCTTAGTTCAAATTATATCTCTGATGATGAGTAGGGCACAAGGGAGGGGAGAAAAATACCTATGTTATGGAATTTTTAAGGTAAGCACACTTGTTATGGAAGTCATCAGGAAAGAAAATATATGCAAGCCAGAATATCACTTGCAGTCATTTATCAGAGCAATGAGGTGTCTGACTCCGTAGCCTCCTACTTCACTTCTGCAAGGCTGCACAGCTCTCACGGGGGAAGATGGCAAATCTGCAATCCCCATGTAAGCTGACAAGAGCTGGTTTGAATCCCTGGTGAACCCCTGCTTGCAGCTGCAGTCATTACCTCTTCATTATTGGGTTGTTGTCTTTTTTTTTTGACTCTGCTGTTTACTAAAATGTAATTACCAAGCTATTAATTCTTCCCCTTTACCTTTTATGATGCATTTGTCATAAAAGGTGAAAATTTTCTTTATTCTTTCTTGCATACAGATGAGAAGGGGGAAAAAGTATTATAAGGTGCATGATAAACCAAATGCAGTTGAGGGTTTTAAAGGTAGTTAACAATGAAGATTGCTTCAGTGCCTCCATTTAGGAGAAAATTACTAAGGTGTTTATCCCTAAGAGAGAAACCATTAGCATTAATATGAAAGAAAAAGACAGTTCTCTGAGTTAGAGAGTGTAGCATCAAGGCATTTTTACTGGCATTGTGGAGAACTGATATGGTGATTTCATCCATATTTCGGAATGAATGAAAAGTAGATATCATCTTCCAGGTGATGGACTGCATATTTTCATTACCACATATGACAAACTGTCTTTGGAAGAGCAGGATTAATAAAGTTAACAAAAACACAGTTGCAGCAAACTGGCAAATAAATTATCACCTGAAGACAGGAGGGCAATTAGAGTGGGAACATTGGGAACATCAGTGCAAAGAAGCGACTTCTAGAGGGAGGGCCCGTGTGCTAGTGCAGGTTATTTAGTAGTTCTTTAGTGAGAAAGAAGAGTCACTGTGCGCTGCTGGTTTCTTGCAGTCCTGATTTATTTTATTAGAAATTGTTCTCATTTGTTTTTTTTTCTTATTTATTTTTCCTTATTTTTTTCTACTAAGTTGATGTGGTTCAGTCTTACTGTATAAGCCAGCCATGGTGAAGAACAGTGTGTGAATACAGAATAGCACAATGTTTTGTATTAGCAAACGGGGCAGTGCAATAGTGATCTATCAGTGTCCAGGGTGTGAAGGGACAAACACCTGCCTTTCGTGAGGCTTAATCCTCCATGTTCTGTGACTGTGAGCAATACCAGATATGATGAGAAGAAGTATCATAGCTGAAAAGAGAAGAGGAACCTGAATCTTTTAGCCTACGTGTGTGAAATGACATGAATTCAAAAGTGATAAAAACAGATTGTGTCCCACGATGACTTAAACAAGTCAGTAATCAAACTAATCTCATAAACTGTTCATTTTCAGAAAGGGTAAAAATGTAGATACACCACTTCAAAGTCTCAGACTCATCTGAACGAAGATGTGACTAATGTCCTCTTGAATTCACCAGATATAGTAATTCAGATTAAGAAATTTTTAATTAATTCATTCTTTATATTCAGGACTTCAGATGTCCATAAAGTCTTTCCAGCAGTCAGAGATTAAAGATGTTTTAACCAGTGTGAAGGAATCCATCTCTTTCAGTGTCAATATATTAGTCTTCAGAAGGAATCATGAACTGAGGTCTAGTGTAATAACAGCTTCTGCCTAGGATTGAAGACCTGTCTCTATAGGACATAGGTTGATGCCGAAGAACATGTGTGTTGGAAGGCCACGAAAGGGAAACTATTTTAGAAAGTTTTTGGCCAAGATTTCGAGAAAATCAGGGATCTGAGACTATACATTTCAAGTTCAGTGTGAGTCTAATTGTGTTTCTTATATTGCCAAACATTCATCCAGTTGACTCGCTCAACTTGAACCATCTTCTGGCCCACAGGCAAGGTCTTGAGGAGCTCCTTTCATTCAATCTACCTAGGTGAGCTTATATCCTCCACTGAGTGTACACTGACCCTCAGAAAACCCTGGAAATCAGTAGCTAAGAAGTAATACTGCTATTTGCCACAAGAGTGAAAATCATGCCTGTGTCTTCCAGCGAAGATCACCTGTCATGAATATTCCTGCCTGTTTCCCTTTCCAGGTAAATGAATCAGCTTAAATAGGGGGAGGAGTGGCCAGATAAATAGGCACTGATTTCAGTAGAGTTGTTATCATTGCTGCTGTTTGCCTTCTAAGTTACAGATTAATTTCAGTATCTGTTTCAGCTTTTTGCTTGCACATTCCCAAAGCTAAGAAAAAGCTACTGATTTTGTGCAATGTGGAGCTCATAATATTGACTTGGAAGGTTATCAGATTAAGTTCAGAAAGACATTAGTCTGCTAGGAATATGGACTGCATCTTTTATGTTTTCTTTATACTGTTCCCATCGTCAGAGTGATGTGCATTTTGTCCCAAGAATGAATTCACAGAAGGAAAGGGATATTGCTGTTTTGTAACAGAAGCAAGGATTCCTTCCTGTAATTATAAGGCATGAGACACTGACTGATCATTAATCAAGAGACTGATTATAATAATAATTCATTTCCACTGCGAGCTTATGAGCTGATTCTCATTTATAGTAATCCCATTTTGAACTGCTTCTGGATCATTAGTAGAGCAGACGAAGAAGGTCGTGAGAGAAAGGCTTGATGTACAACCAGAACAGTCTAGAGACTCGCTGCAGAGAAGAATCTGTTCCTGTCCTCCAGTACTTAAGCCAGAGACTCTGCATTTAATTGGGTCTGTATCTGAGCTGTTATTCAGCTCCCTTACTTCCTCCTATTGATGTGGCAGATGGCTTAGGTTGGAACAGGTGGCCATGTACCACCTGCTGCAAACTTTTCTGTATCTTTTTCTATATAACTCCTTTTGTTGTTGCTGTTTGCAAAGGATGACTGGAAATAGCAGGAAAGCAAGGGGAGAGTGTGAAATGGTGCTGGTATTGTTCAGTGTTTTCTGTTCTGTTGTTGCTTGGAACCTAAAGCTGGTGTACGCTGGATTCCTGTCAGCAAAGGTGGCAGCTTTGAAACTTTGACTTCTGTTATGGAAAAAGCATATCTATTTGTTATCTTGTGATGGAACTTAAACCATGCCCGGGGATAACATTTCACATTGCTGAGTGTTGTGAAGAGAAAAATTCTCTATTGGCTCTGGGCACTAAATGTTACTTCCTCTTGACCTTCTGAACTCCATTGGAAATAAAATAACCCTGTAGAGACTAACTGAAAAATTTAAAATTAAGAGGAGGACAAGCTTTGTCATCTAAATGCATGAAGGATATGGTTAGGCAAGGACTTTGGCTGATATTGTGGACCTCAGAGGCTGGTATTTAGTCTCCATTGAGGTAATAAGAGAGGTAAGAAGTCATCCCTAGTGTCTTAAACACTTCTCTGAGCATTGGTTGAATTATTCTCTGGAGTTGGAAATGAAACTGCTCTCTGGAGTTAGAAATGAAACTGCTGCAGGTTTCTTGCTGCTTGCTTTTATAAATATTTTTTTAAAAGCAACTTGTTTACAATCCATCACACCACACTCCACCTCTGAAAAAGAAAAGAAAAAAAAGAAAAAGACTAAAAAATGAGTGAAAACCAGATAATTATCACAGCATTTCTCACCAGTGTGATTTCCTCAGAAAAATCTATTTCAAGATGTAAAAGAAAAGCAAAGCACTCTTTATGACATGCAACACCAGGTGAATATGTAATCCTAGTGAGGTTAACAGTGATGTTTATGTGTATAAGAGAATTTATTAACAGAGAAATATTGGAAGCTTGCACTTTGACTTTAAAAAATAATTTTCTGCTAAAAAAATAATCTTCAACCATATTGGCAAAACGTTTTTTGGGAGAGAAGATATTCTCCACTTTTGGAGTATTTTTAAGCGAACAATGTATTTTCACATATTTCTTTTATGTTGTATGGTCTTTACTTTTGATTCTCTCATTCAGTAATTTTCTCCTGTTTCCTCGTTTGCTCGTTGTCATAGATGAACAATATCCTGTCTGTTTCCAAGAATAGATCCTCCTTCCCCTGCCCCAGCATTCACTATAAATGTAAAAAAAAAACCCCATCATAATAAGAATGACCCCTGCAGTAATCAAGTAGACAGCTTTGATTAAGAACATCTGTTAGCAGATTCCCAATTTTGAAGTCAAGCAGAATATAAGACAAGAAGATATAGAAAGTGGCATTTCTCAAACTGTGAGGCTGGCCTCCCTGGGGAGACTCTGACCTCTTCCAGATATACAAGCCAAGATCACAAAAAAGGAACAGACATCAAAATGTGTGGAGTGTGTGTGTAGTTTGAAAAACATGACACCTTTGTTTCTGAGGTGCTGCATCTTTAAATTTCTAAGCACTACATTTCTGAGGAGCGTGGAGAAGGACTGCACTTCTAAGCATTGCACTGTGTTTACTCCTTAAACACATCATCATAAAATGAAAAAGAAGGGATAGATATGGTGACCCCCTGGTCATTGCCTGTGCTCTCTTTTTTTCTGTTAGTTCTTCTTTTCTACTCCTTTTTCTCCTATCCTTTCAGTGCTGACAAGTCTATCTATTAGCAATGCATACCATGTGGATCCAGGAGATTTCACTTCAGTTTTGAGTTCTGCTGGTGTAAAATGGTGATGCGGAAGAGGTTGCTTCTTAACAATTTATATTCTGAATTGGACAAAAGGTTTTCTAGTCCAGCATAATTTCTCCAGCATTGTTCAGGAGGAAATATTTCGGAAACAGTAAAGAACCAGGTTTGGCTTCAGTGAACTTTGTGATAAACCTTCCCAGATTCTTTCAGTCACCAAGGTAGGTTTGACCTGAGCTGAATGTTAGATCCACACTGTTATGCTTGATAGCAACTCATAAACTAATCCTTCATAAGCATGTATGTGTCTAAGTGTAGTCTGTGTGACTGCTGCTCAATGCTTTTGTTTCCTCTTCTGGAGTCATTAAGATATTGATCTCTTTTGGAAAGGATTCTAATCTCTCACGAAAATAATAAAACAGACAAGTCCCTTTTATATTTAGATGAACAGTCTGAATCTTAAGACTAATAAAAAATATTGTTTTTTATTAAAAACTTTCACTTTATTATTATGAAAAACAAGATAAGAGTATAAATCAAGAAGACAGAGAGAAACCACAAGATTTTATTTGCTAAGCTGTTCTTCTAAGAGCTAATACAAAAAGGAAGGGTTTACAGAAGGATAAAATGCAGAAACAGAGAAAGTCTCTCAAGGATTAATATGGAAATATATCTTAGACTTGAATTGTTTGGATTAAGAAAGCCGAAGTGTTGCTGGAGTTTAATCTTTTGAGAGTTGTTAAATGCAATGAGACAGGTTTCTACATGTATTGGGTTTTCTGTGAGGAGTTTTTGTGTATCACCCTGTAAGAAGCTACCTCAAAAGCTCCAGTCCTCCAATGTCAGACTCACTTTGACCAGGGCCAAGCCAATCAGCGCCCCTGTGAATTCATGGATTTAAGGGGAGTGCAGGGCATACCTTCTCTCTGGCACCAGCCCTGACCAGTGCTACCCCACATGCAGGTAGTGTGGCCCTGGCCCTGCCTGCCCAGGATGGACTGGCTCTACCCCAACTTAAGCTTAAGCCCTACTGTAGCTCCAGCCTGAAAAAAAGAGTCAGGAACTCTTCAGAACTATCAGAAGAGACCTGCAGCGGAGAAAGGAGTGGGGCATGAGGAGAATAACATTAAAAAAACCACCAAAGGTTTGTTGAAGGAAGAAAGGAGAAGGAGGATGGGAAGGACACAGAGCCCAGGTTTCCCTGCAACCCATGTTGAAAACCAGTCGACAGGCCTGCAGCCTGTGGAAGAACACTGATTGAAGCAGAGCCACATGAGCAGTGGCTGGCCCTGAACAAGCCATGACTCCAGGCAGTGTGTGCTGGAGCAGTTCGTGTGTGAGGGAACTGTGACCATGGGCAGACTCAGATTGGAGCTTTGTGGATGTTACTCTCCTGTGGGAAGTGTGCCACGTGGAAGAAGAGGGAGGCTGGAAGAAGTTCTCCCCTACCTCCCTGAACAGGAAGGACCAGGAGATCACAGTACATGAGTTGACTGCAACCTCCACTTCCATCCTGCCTGCGCCCCTGAACAAAATGTGGGAGGTGAAGAAACCGGGAACAAAGCTGAGTCTGTGAAGAAGGGAGGGGTTGGGGGAAGGTGTTTTTTGACTTTAAGATCTGGTTCTGTCTCTCATTGTTCTACTCTGATGTTGGTAACACATTAAAACTCATTTGTTTTTCTTCCTATGATGAGTCTGTCTTTTGCCTGTGACCATTTAAGTGATGAGAAGCTCTTCCAGTACTTATTTTGACTAGTGCCCTTTTTGGGGCATCATAGTGCTCGGTTACACACTGGGCCTAAACCACGACACTACAGATACACTGGCAACTAAATGAAGACCAGGAAAAATGTGAGGATGCTGCTCAAATTAGTGAGTGGCCTAATGATGAGGGACAAGGAAAAGACTAACACACTTAGGACTTTATCCCAGCCTTCACAGACAAACTGTGCTCTTATGCCTCTCAGGTATTTATGCCCCATACAAAAGTTTGAGGAAGAGATACACTACCCTTAGTAGAAGGGAATCAACAAGGGACAAGTCAGGTAAGCTGGCTGTATGCAGTTCAATACAACAGGATGGGATGCATCTGAACATGTTGAGGGAGCTGCCTTTTGTCATTGTGAGGACATCCTGTCTTTGAAAAGTCATGTGGGGTGCCTGATAACTCATAAAAAGCAAATGTGGCATCTATTGAGGAGAAACATAATAATTTAGAGATTTTTCTTACTAACATTCTTCAACAACAGGTAGACATATATAATCCTATGAGGACCAATATCAGGTTTTTTTGCATTCAATTGTAATGGAAAAAAAGTAAAGGAAAAAGTTATGCTTCCTTCTTTCAACTTTTAGAAAAGTTTTATGTTGTTTCTATCCAGACATGAAACTTGTTTTCAAGTATAACATCTTTCCCCTAAAGAATGATGATTTTGTTTCTAAAGGTTTCCTACCACACTTTCAGTTAAGTCTTAGTCATAATACACAAGAGAGTATTAGAGACTGACGTCAAGCTGCAAAGTGCTATAAGCATGACAAATTTTCACTTTAATTTTCACAATTTATTTCCTTTTGAGAAGGCGTGATTTCCTTCTGTCTCTTCCCTTTGGAATTTACTGACTTGGGAATGTTTCATATTTTCCTCTTATTGAGTTGCAAATGGCATCTAGTACTATTACTGAACTTTTTTTTTTAAAGCCACTTTTACAGCAGAAGACAATTAGAGATATTAGTGTGCCAGCTGCACAGATACAATACAACATTGTTTATTCTATAGAAGAACTAGGTAAAACATAAAAATATAACCACTGAAATAACTGTAAAACATTTGGGGATATCTCCGTCTGCTTCTGAACATCCACAAAATCCAGGTGAACTTGGATTTTGGTTCTGCTTACTGTAGAGATACATGTAAAATGTGAAATTTGGGGTAGGACTTGAACTAAAATATGAATATAGAGACTTAATTATATATAAGTCCTTTGACTTGTATATATAATATGTATGCATTATTCCAAGAGTTATAGTATGTTTAATGTAAATTCTATTTATTCTTAATATGTATTATTACAATGGAGTTTTTGGTGAACAGGGGAAAAACCACAGGTTTTTTAAAAACCAAGGAAAGGCTTATGTATATTTGACCTTGGAGTCCTTGATTCTGTAATAAGCAATCTTGCCAAGGGTAAAAAGCTGAGAAGCGAAGGTCAACATCAAAAAATAAGAATGGAAATTACTAACTGAGTTAACAACAGAAAACTGAGTGGTTGTCCCCATTCAGTTTACATACAATGATTAATGTCCCAGAAAATACTTCACTGCAAACAGGACATTGAAGTATTTTGACTTTTTAGTCTAATACTTCAGCAGCAATAACATGTCATAATAAAATATTGCAGAAGTAAATTCATTCATATCCTTAAAGTCATAATTATGCCCAGGCATGAATCAGAACACATAGGTAAATGACTCCGACTCCAGATGGCAGTGCCTAAAAGCTAAGCACTTCATCCCTTCAGAATGATTCACAGTGTATAAAATTAGGAACCCAGTGTCTCTTGGCAGTCAAGGAAAGCCTTTTAGCACTCCTGGGGAGTGATGCTGGGACTCCTCATGCTGCAGAAAGTCACTTATTGTGAATAACACAGGAATATGTGACCTAAATCTTTCTTAGTTTACCATAAATGGCTATAAATGAGTGTACAAAGTTCTGAGCACTTCCTAGAGGTGAATCATCTCACTTAATCTTTGTAGAAGGCTGTGCAGAATAATCATATAGTGTTACAATAGTTAATTTATGTTGGCTGAGATTTACGTTCCATAATAAAACATCTACCTTTACGTGTCTACATGCGAGCTGTAGTTGTATAAATGTTTATCTCAATCTAAACCTAAAAATAGATTAATAAAATATAATTAAATAACTAAAGATATAATTATTTTTTGTTAACAGAAGCAATCTGTAGTCCACTGACTAGCTTGCCATTATCTATAATGGGAGCTTAGACAGTGGCCTGCAGCTACACAAAGACAGCTAAATTCAAGAGCCTTAATACAGAAATTTAACTCCACATAAGTTTTACATTGTCT
>NW_010160408.1:947-30824 GCF_000695765.1 Mesitornis unicolor | reverse complement strand
CTAGCAGATCAACACTTCCCCCCAGCTTGGCCTTTTATGTTATGTGATTTGAGACATATTTTTGTTATATATCTCATTTAGTGTGATATGTACATAGAGAGTCCACTGATTCTAAATTTAAATTTCCGTGACGTCTGCAGAGCAAACCAGTTTTGAAGAAAATAAAAGGTTATGCAAGAAATTCTAGTGCATGTTGCAGTTAATGACTCATACAAATAGAAACTCCTCTTTTAGGCCAAAAAGACCCACTAGAAAAATGAAAATAGTTGAGAACATGCTTAATGCCATGCCTCATCTAGTCTGCTTTACTAAGCAGCTTGAGGTCTCTGTCAGCTTAGAATGGTTTTTAATGGTTTTGTTGTATTCCAACCAATTCTCCCATTTGCAAATATAAATGTATGGTCTCTTCCCAAGCTTCACTTCCACTGAAAGTTATGTAAAAGTTAATTTTTGGCAGGTATTTTACAGTTTCCCTGTTAATGCTTTTGCTACTGAAATCTGAAGACAGGATTTTAAGGCATCGTATAGCTTAATACAAGTGAAATTACTTACACCATTTTTACCGATGAATATTAACTTTATTTAGGAACAAAAGTTTAAAGATAAAGGAGATGCTTGTGGGTGTACACAAAACAATAAAGCAGATTTGTTTTTGTTGGACAGATGGGTGTAACAGGAAAGAACAATAGCTACTGTGTCACTGGTATTAATTCACCAAATACCTAGTAGTATATTCGGATTCCACTTAATAAGTATAAAAAGGATACTTCATTAAAACCAAACCTGTAGGTAAGAGTCCTGCAAATTGTTGCAATGATACATTTATTTGTAAACAGATATTATGTAAACTGAGGATTTCCATTGCTGAGGAACATATGTACACTTACGGCCCAACATCTGTGGTGTTAACCATGCACTCAGACTACTGGAGTGCAATTCTGTCTCAGGGTACCTTTATTTATTTCTATGTAAATTTTTTTTAGAATGGGTTGTTGGTTCTTCCTTTATCTTGCACTGAAACCCAGGGTCTAAATTTAGCTAGTAGTAATAAAAAGATGAGAGAGAGAAAGCCAGAATCAAATTCAACTGTGACATCAACGTTGAAGTTATCACCCACAGTGCAAACTCAATTGAAATGCCATGTGTATTGATCAGCTTAGGCTCAATTCTTAAATGTACTTCTGTCCAGTATGTGGTTGACTAAATTACAGGCTTGATTGAAAGATCAAGCAGAACTAGAGACATTCTTTCCCTGCCTCTTACTTTTCCCTGCTCCAGCTTTTTTATCTTCCTATTTTCAAGCAGTATTGTTTCCTCCATTGTGTAGCGAGCCAAGACACTGAACTCCTAGCAGTGTTATTCAGTTCCAAGTTCCTGACAGAGGTAGACATAAATACCCTATGTCGTTATGGGTCAACATCAGCTTTTGTATCATTACAGTAAAGTGAAAATACTTACCATCTTCTTGTTTGATTTGCCACAAAGCAGGTTAGCCACACTGCACTGCCAAAAGAAAGGTACAGTGGTTTGTACCAACAACGTTTATCTTGCAAACTAAGCACACAAGCATAACTTGTTTAATCAAGGTCACTGTTACTGTATCAATTAGCATTATTATATTAAATATTATTACATTAGTGTCACAATCATTACTAAGGAAGGTTTCCTAAGAAGCCCTACAAAAACCCGAAACACATATTAGCCAATATAACTAAAAATTCCGTGGTGCACTTACACAGATAGAAAAAAAATGTATGCATCAAATTGTGAGATTGTGTGCAGAATATTATTCTGTTATTTGCTTGGCTGTATCTGTCCATTTTTGTTTCATTTTATCTTGCAAGTTCAATTGCTCTAAAATTCATTTGTATTGTGATGGTACAAGCGAATTCTAGTCAAGGGTGAGGGTAGTGTTGAACTGGATATGTTGAACATGGAACAGAAAGGTTACAGATTTAAATACTGACAGGTAGGGTAGTCAGAGTTAATAAGATGGTTTAGGTTAGAAAAAGAGAGCTTATCTCATCACATCTACTCTCTAACAGTTATCAAGGTTTTTCTGGCAAGATTCATAACAGAAGAGAGTTTACTGTAGACTGGCAAGTTTCTCGTGAAGGATTTTCCAAGTGCTCTTTTGAAAGTGAAATGGTGTGATCTTACTAATGACATCAAATGTTGACTGAAGACAGGAATCAGTATCCCAGGTCCCTGTACAGTTTGAAGCAAGCTGACTTGGTGACTTACAGTTCTCTCCAGACTGAAAATACTCTTTGAAACCTGATTTCATGCCTGAGTCATTTCATGTAAAGTGAATGAAAGAAAGAATTGAAAAGACTCATGTTAATAAATTCCCCAGTCAAACATCAATATGTAAGTGCTCAAGCCATCCATATATTCACATGTGTAACGTGTATATTACTACAACATATATGAATAAATTTTCATGCATGTAGTGTCACTCAAAGACTTATAACCATTGGAAGCACATGTCCAACCAAGTGTCTGAGTTTGTTAGAAGACCCAAGTACTTATAACCAAAGTAACATAATTATAATTACATAATTGCAATGGAGACTACAGATTTATCTTCAAGAGCTTTCTGGACAAAGTGCTCTCAGCTAATAAACATCCCAAGATCTTATCCAGCAAGGCCCTGCTGTGTGTCCCATTGCTTTATTTTGAAGTTTTTTCCTAGGTGAGATAGTAATACAAAATTAGAATAATTACATGATTTTAATTTTTTTCCTTTCTTATAAGGCATCCCACATGAATCTCCTTGTTATTCCAAGAAACTCCTTCTAGATAGCTTTTTGTGACTAGAGTGTCACCATAAAGATTACAATCAAGAAGTGGCATTTACTGGTTGCTATCAGGATCAGTGCAATTGCACAGCAGATAGCAATCAAATACTGCTGACATGCTTTCTACTTTGCTGAAAAATGAAGGAGGCTAAAGGAGAAAGCAAAGATCTGGCCCACTAGGCCCACTATTACTGTCTGTAGGATCTGCACAGAACTTTCAAGGGGTGTGAGACGGCTGATTCCAAGAGTATATGTTGCAGTATATCAATCTGTGAAAACTCAGTAAAAATATTCATAAATAATGTGACCTAAAAAGAGATATTTTGAGTAACAGTCTGAATGGTAACAGGGTTTTCCACTTCGGTCTTCACCAAAGACTAAGCTTACACTGGAGAGATCTAACTTGTTTTTTTCCAAGGGAGACAGTCAATGGAGAGAGGAAGGCTCCTTCAGTAAACTAATTCTAACTGCATGAATTAGGCACTGAACTGCCCTTCAGAAGAACCATTTGTCAACAGAACCTTGGGAGAAGAACCTGCCTTAGGTTATAGACCTTAAGATTACATTCCTTAATGCAATAGGGATTTTTTTTACAAAAAAACATTAATGAAAAAAGTGGTATTATAGGTATCAAAAGAAAAAAAATTCTCAGTCTTTGCTCTACAGCTTCTTTGATTCTGTACTTTTTTCACACAAACAAACTGACTTGCAAATTCCACAGGTATGTACCAAATTCGTGGAGAAGACCTAATTAATGCTTCATACAACATATGTCAGATTATGCCTATATAAGCTTTTACACTAGTATGCTGTGATAAATTTTAAAATATAGAATAGCTTACCTCTACTTGACTCGTGGCATTTAACTTTAAAACTGTCCTACAGATGTAAAATAACATGAAGTCCTAATTGTGCCAGTGATTATAGATAGATAGAATGCATCTGCCCCAAAGTGCTTGAAATACTGGACAACAGAAGGAGGGGAAATAGCAAGGAGGAGATTTACTGCAGCAAGTCCATAACAGAACCCGAGTGGAAACATCTCTGCAGCTAGTGCACTGTCTTCTGGATCACACAGTTCCTGAAATTTGAGATAAATGAGGAGGTAAAACATCACCAGCTCCCTTATTTTTACTAAAATGATCCACAAGAAGTAACCCAAAGAGAACCTGTGTAGTAAAAAGTTTTCTGAATAATAAAATTAATTATTTTAAATACTTAATGAAAATGCAAGATATTAACAAAAACACCATACCTCCTTTTAACATATAATAAATATATGACCTTTGAATACTATTATTCTGATAAATGATTAGCACAATTCTATTTCTTCCGAAAGAAATCATTGTTACCTGGTCAATGCCATTAGAACTGAAAAGGCAGAAAAAAATCTTTAACCATAAAAAAGCTATTAGAATTGTGTTACTATTGCTAAAACCACTCACATTTATCTGTATTGAGTTCAGAGAATATCTAAAACACATCTTTTCTCTTGAAATTGTTTTAATTTCTTTGAAGAATAAAGAGAAAAAGTTCTGTTCACAGAATTTCACATGTGGATTTGCTCTTACAATATAATACAAGCACTCACTGAACTGAAATTTAATTCACTATTAATTAATTAATTACTTAGACTAGCATATTTTTTGTTTTTCTTACTGCTTAGATTCTTTTTTTCTCGGTACTGCATGTGTCCAGAGAAGGGAAGGATTTAACATTTCACTTATATGTTTAAACTTCTTTGTATAATCTTACTCTACTCCACTGTTAGCTTCCTTAGGAATATTTTCTTCTTTAAAGTAAATATTACTCTTTGTTTTATCAACATTTAATAGAGGCTTTTATTTTTCTCTATTTCCTCTATTGGGAAATGAAAATGTTGTATGTCGCAAGTTGTTCTACATGGTTGACATACTTATGGTAGAGAAAAATGTTAAGATACATGTTTCTGTTTCATAAGAGAGACATCTCAAGTTTCTGCATTTGCAATTGAATTATTGCCTTTTTTTCCTATGTAAAGGCATCGGAAACTATGTAAAATAGTAAAACATAGAGTTTTGGATTGAGACTCTGTCTTCCTCTTTCTCTTTTCTAGAGGTAGCATCATTAAAATTTTTCTCCTCTTCCCATGGTACAGCAAGACAAATATACCATTTAGTAAAACTCTTGACAGCAAAAAAGGAGTTAAAAAATGCCATTTCTGTATTTTATAAGCAAGAAGTTTCACATTAATGCTTTTTTTAACATTTCTGTGTGACATGATGTATGAAATCTCCATTGCTTACAAATCTACCTTGAAAAGAGAGTTAGAAAAAATAGAATTGAAGCAGATTACTTGGGGGGTTAAGAAAGACTAAGAAAACTAGAAGTCTACACTTTTTAATTTGAACGATTTTGTAGAAAGAGGGAAGGAGTGTAGGAGCTGAAGTGATTTTCCCAAGTGTCACAACCTAAAGGGCTACCTGGCCTTCAGGTGTGTGGAGGTCACAACCATGGGTTCATAGCTTTCTGAAATACACAACACTGAGGCTTTATCCTCTGAATTTCTCTACTTCATTACAGATTGCCAAAAATATCACAAAAATCACCACCAGCAAATATAATTAATAAAGTTAATATGAATTAATACATATTCCAAGCTCTTGCAAATTACTGTCAGCAATCAATAATATAGTATCAATCAATTCTATGTTATTAATCAATAACAGGATCAACCAGTATTGCAGTACAACCAGTACCAGCAACAACCAAATAGTTATGTACTACTACAGGTTACTGCAACTTACCATTACTAAAGCAAGCATATCAACAGTATAACAGCAGATATGATAGATTACTTTTATGAATATATCTAATATTGATATGAAGTGAATTAGACAGATTTCAGAAGGGGCGATACCATCCAAAAAGGGGTGGGTGGAGGGATCCTAGAAGGGGGGACCTAGTCACCCCCAAAATAGGGGAGAACAGACCAAATCAATGAGATCAGAGTCTCTCTTCAGAAATGATCCATTTCACAGAGTCTGGAGTCTGCTAGGTGTCCCCAGTGGGGGTCCAAGAGCTCATAAAAAGTTCACATGGGATTCAATTGGGAAGTTCTCACAGGAAGAGACTCTATTTTGGATAAAAATTAAGTCCTTTTTATAACATTGAGAGGGTGCAGGACATCCTATTTTGAGCAACCAATAGATGCTGTTAATGTTTCACCTGTAACAGCCAATAGATGATGCAGTTTTCTGTTCTTTCAGAGGAATTTTCTTTTTCCAGGTGGTTTTCCACCTTCTTGGATTATAAATTGCCATTACAGTCCCTTGTTTTTGCACTTACACATTGTATCTCAGGATGTCTCTGGTTTCTAGGTACCCCAGCTGCACATTTCAAGGGTGTTTCTGGTTCCCAGGCCTAGTTCCCAGGCTCACAGTCCCAGGCTGGCAGGTATTTTTCAGCAGACAATTTCTTCTGCTCAGTATTTTTCTCCTTCAAACCAGGCAGCCTTTATGGCTGCTCACATCACCAAGGCAATTCAAAGATGCGTGCCAGAGCCAGAAGAGAAATTCAAAAGTAATTTTAAGTGTCCAATAGTCTTTCTCGCAGAACATCTTGCTTCCTAATAATAAGCTACTGCTTCCCACCTTAAAAAAAGGAAAATACAATCTGCACTTGGCTGATATGACCACCATCCATTCTTTTGTGTTGAAAAATTACACCACTGAATAACAGAACGACCAGAGCAGTAAGTCAAGTATTACTGAGTGAACAGACTGTATAAAACACTGATTATACTGATTCAGGCATATATAAAAACTACCAGCACAACACAAATGGCCTTTAGACATCGTGCAGCTAAAACTTGTCATTTTCCCTTTTTTTGAGTGCTTTGGTCTTGTACATCCTGCCTAGACATAATAACCCTCCATTTTGCTGCAAGACACAGTTACTCCTCTGCTTCCTTTTTGTCTCCCTCCTAATATTGATTAATATTTTTCATTTTACAAGAGCTGACTACAATTCACTGAATACAAGGGGTCAGAAAAGTGGCCAAGGTTTCTTTATCTGATACCTGTTAATTTTTGCAGCTGGAAATCCAAAGGAAAAACAAAAGAAATTGACAATTCATTTAACATATCAAAAGCAAGACATTAAGGTGAGGAAAAAATCTTACTAATTTTCGAATAGTTACTGACATCAAAAAGGACAATTTCCTTTCACTCACTGCTTTTGCAATTGCTAATTTGTGTCAGTGGTCCACTGTGGGTAAGTCTAATTTATCTCTGTGTTTTGTGGTAAAAGTTTTGGTAGGTTTTTTCACGTTAAACAATTAAACCAAAGAGTCATATGTGAGTAGAGCTGCATACTGAACTAATTCTGGCTATTTATTAGCTGAATTTGGTACTTGACTTGCATCCTGAGTAAGTAAACCCTGGTAAACCTCCAGCCATATGAATATTCAAAGACAGACAAAATGGCATGGCTAAGAGCAATTTGTCTGTATTCTTTATTTAGGCATCTTGCAGACATAGGAGCTTCATTGTGTCAGGTATATAGATACATACTCTCTGAATCACTATCTGCATAGTACAATAAAAGTAACAAAACAATGTGGATTTGTAAGTTTGCTTATATACATATTCAAAGTTACCAGACTAATAAAAATAATTCTATATATTTCTTTGGTTACTTATAATCTAAGAATCACTTTCTTATTGATCTTTCCTGTATACAAAGATAAAAGAAAATATGACACTGAATGTTCCTTACCACATGCAAAAGGCAAAGGGATAAGTGGAGTCAAAAAGAGAGGCAACATCCCCCAAATAATGTAAAATATATAACCTAAGTCATGGCTTTCTCCCCTTCACTTTTTCCACAGTTAATGTATAACATGATGCTCGCATTCCAAGCTACACCCTTTTAGGATTTTGGCTCATTCATCCAAAATAATTTTAGCTTCTTATTGTTGTTGTATCCCTCCTTTTCCATCCATCCTTGAAATACACAACAGTCCAATTCTCTCAGTGTTTTAAAACTCTTACGTGAATTTAAGTCTGATATAACTCAGTGAGAAATTGTGATGGGGATCTGCAAGGGAAAGGCCAGGAAGGTCATTTTTGCTAGATTTTTACCCAAGACTAAATAATCAACTACTGCAAATTTAAAACTTGCATATCAGTGCAGTACCTCGACTTAATGATCCACAGCTAAAGATTCCTGCTTCTGAAAAAAGAAGATAACTAAATCCAAAAAGAAAGTGGAAGTTAAATAGGTGAAATCACTAAAGTCTGGGATAAATGTGTACCACATAACTGAAGGTATATGAATCCTCTGAGGTAAATCTTAAAACAGGAATGTCTAACTCCAGACTGCTGGAAGTATTCACAAAATGAAAGGATTAACTAGGGAAAGTGGAAGTCAGAACTAAATTGAATCTGTGACCTGAAATCAGGATGGTTGGTGAGCTAAATTAAGAGCTAAATTGATCCTATGCCTGCTAGAAACAAGATTGTCATGAACTTCACAAAGCTTTGATTCAGGCCTTTATACTGGAAAATGAAATCTAAGGTTCTCTTCTAAATACAGAGGTGCCAATGGAGCCCTCTGAATATTCAGTGTTCTTTACAGAATGAAGAAAGATTTATCTAGGATGTGAAAGCAACATTCAAATGATGTACTAGGAAGTATTTGGGTTCCCTGTGCTATAATGTAGAGGGCACTAGGATACATGGTCAGATGAAAGGGATGCTCTTACGCTTTGGGGCTCATGGGTGGGTCTAGGGTGCGCAGCATTATGCTGCAGCAAGAGCATGTGCGTATTATGAAGACCTCTTTAGTTGAGGTCCCAGTAGGAAATACATCCTTGCCTGTTTCCAAGGAACAGTCACAGCAAATTGAAATACGCACTGACTGGCTACTACTGGCCCACGGCATCAGCAACATCAAGAAGGCTGCACAACTTCACTGTAGATACATGAAATAGGGCCTTGATTGTGAGAAAACATGGAGCAGGAATCACTGGTGTAAATTGTGCACATGCTATAAAGCTGCAGCCAGCATTAAGAACTACCAGTCAGACTTCCAAGAACTCCTCAAGGATGTCACATGCCTCTCACTTTTAAAATCTTTCTTAATATTTTACATGTCTGGCAGACCAGACCTGCCTTCAAGAACTGTTGGAGCTTCTAACAGACAGTGAGAAGCTGCCCTAGGCAGGAATGGCCATCCCCCTGCCCCACAAGGAAAGGCTGCTGGCCAGCTCTTCTGCTTGCTCCCATGCACTGCAGCCCCTTGTCATGCCTCTGATCACCCCAATGCTTTCTCCTGTGGCCCCTCACTGTGCCCTGGTCCCTGACATACTCAGCTGTGGCCTCTCACCATGTCTCTGGCCTCCCTCAGCCTCACCACCAGCACAAGATGTGAGTTAGAAAGCTGCTTCTCACAGCCGTGGTCTCGCTTTCTGCTTTACAGCTGCCTGAGGTGAAGCTGAGCTGAAGGTAAGTTTAGTGTAAGTTTAGCGGGAAGGACAGGGAACTCCAGGGAACTGTCACTGCCTTCCAGAACGTTCTGAGCCTCTTAAAGGTCCGTGCACCTTCACCCGTACCAGACAGGAGGTGGCTGTTGACAGATGACCCTGTGAACAGTCCCAGGACCTTTCTGTACAAACACCAACTCCATGTCTCACTTTCCCCCGACACTGATGCCTGTTCTGGCTGAGGGACCTGTGCAGCAGCTGCCCTGTTCCCTTGCTGTCAGCTGCTGCCTGCTGGCTGAGAACAGTGCCAGTCTGTGAGGAAGGAACATCCCTTCCTGCCCTAACATGGCACCTGTGGGTGCAGACACACTATGCAGCGTACTGTGTAGGTGGACCTGTAAATAAATCGAGTACTGCCATTTTCCTTCCCAGCTGGAAAGTTAGCTTCTCAGTGCTGGCCAGTCCTTTAAGGGAGGGTGCAGGCTGCCACACCAGGCCCTGCTCTGGGGAAAAGACCCGCAGTACAGAGTCAAGGAGCAGTTCTGAGGCATTTTTAAACGTGTGAATATGTTCTGGGGAAGAAGAAGAGTAAAGGAGTGGGAGGATTTGTGGAGTCCTCAAGGTTAAAAACTGTAAAATATCAGATCAAATTAGGGTGGTCCAAGTGGAGAAGTTCAGCTAGAAGAAGAGACAGCCTCTGAGGAGCCTTGAAGGTGTGTCTGAGAGAAATTGTGAGGAGGGAAAAGCTGTACCTTGGACTAAAACAGCATTTTCAGGCTGTCACACCCAAAGATGTAGTGAAAACAGCCTCTATCTAGAAGCAGTGTGGTCAATAAATACTTTGGTTAACTGTAGGGTCCCAACGATGCTCTCAAGAGAGTCCTGTCAGGCCTCCTTAATTTCCTTCCCCTTTACTAAAAGAGACTCCTCTTTACTAAAGGAGATGGAGGTCTGGGCCTAAAACCAGCTTATTGCGGGGAAGCTGAAGGATTGAATTTAGATGCCACTGTCTCAGAGAGGACTGTTTTTTTTTTTCTGGTCTGTCTAGGTGACTAAAATCACACAAGAAATTTGACCTACTCTTATGGGAAAGAGAGCAGTGAGGCACTAATTAGCAGAAGGAGACTGTGCATTCCTGTTATCAGTCAAGTAAGTTAATGACAAGTGGTCACCTGTCATTTTAAAGTATCTGCCTATTCCTCCCATTTCTAATTTTTTTTGTATGTGTGAATCAGTGTGTAGCACACAACCTAAGGAGTCATTCTCTATGTTTTTCCAGCTGATATAGGTATTTTGCTTCCTAAGTTTTGCCTTTTCACTGGATCTGAATAGGTCTTCAAAACTTCATTATTGGTTCTGTAATGAAACTAGTCTAAGGGTTTAGCTCCTTCAGCGCAGTTAGCTCTTGAAAGGGATGATACCTGCTTGTTACCCCCTTTAATTCAGTTCCTGGTGGGCTGCTGTGGGGTTCTTTGTTTTCCTCATCTTTTTCTCAGGATAGCTGAAGTCCCTGGCTGCTGCAATCTGACTTTCTGCAAGCCACTTGGTAGTTATGCCTCAGGGCTCTGTATAAGCATCTGGGGAACCCTGTCCACATACACGGTCAGTTTAAACACGGAGCTGTTGGTCTGCTAGTGTCAGCTAAGAAAAAATGTTGACAGCTCCCTGACCTGCTCCCACAGGCTGCCAGGTTTCTGTTGTATGTGTAGATAAAGAAACATATGGCATCCTGGTGAATATACTGTTTTCTGCAGAATCTTGGTAAAACATTGCTCATACATACATGAACAAACATACATTCTTTTTCTGCTGCTAACTTTCAACAGATCTTGTATTTAGATCCAAAGCAACTACATATGCTACAGATTCTCATTTCTACGGATTACAAAACTCCAAAAGAAGCCTGGTTTCTTACATGGACAATCTTTTTCATTCTAGCTGAAAATGGTAATTTTAGCAGGGGATTCTTTTAAATAATTGGAAAAAAAACCTACTTCTTTATTTCTTCAGCACACATATGTGAGCATCCTAGAAGCAGTGATAATTATCCTCACAGCTACTATTAACTTAAGTACTCAAAAACCATTAGAGTTTTAAAGAAAATTTAAAAAGCCCACAGTGATTTAAGCATTTCTTTTGTCCTTAACTTTCTCTTATTTCCTCTCTCCCAGTTCCTAAAAACTTAACCTTCTAGTAAGATGGAATGACATTGCTCTTGTTTTCATTAACAGCTATAAGTCTGGAGGGGAGGGGCATCTAAGTAAAAGATGGTGCATAGTTTCAGTGGCAGCTTTGGAAAGGCTTTGAAGTGTCCTTTTGGATGCAGAGAACTGCATACAGAACTGGTAGATAAAGATCCTGATGCTCAACTGGTCCATAAAAAAGAATTCTTTTCAAATTATTTAAATGGAAAATGGATTTCTTTAAATTTAAATACATGAGACTTCTTACTGTCTGCAGGAACTAGCTTTTAAAGCAAAATATCAGGCAGTATGTGATTTTCAATGTAATAAAGCTGGGGAAAACACATCAATGTTCTAGTTAATGTAACTACACAAGCTTTCTATGCCAGTAGAAATGAAGTTTATATTGAAAACACTTCTTGGCTTTTACTGCAGTGGAACTCACATGCAGAGATATTCTCTCATAAAGTTTTATTTTTCCCCAATTTTACTCCTTGATTTGGAATCCTTTTTTAAAAGGCTGGGCAGGGAAACCCCAAACAAGTCTATATTGTGAACTAAGAGATTCCACACACAACTTAAAATACAGCTAAAACTCTTTCCATAGAAAGAAATTAAATTTCCATTAAAAAATTAGAATATAACTAAGAAAACCCCACTGATCTCAAATAGGGACTGAAGGTGGAATGCATGTTGTTTAAAAAAGTAAATGCCTCTGATTTTAGTCCATATGAGTAAGTCTAAAGGGAGACTGTCAGGTGCTATGTTTTATACCACTGTCTCTCCTACTCAGGGACATAACATGACGTGCAGCTGAGGCTGGCTGCCTGGGTGAGCCTGAAGGACATTGTTTAGAATACGAGGAAGGCTCCACCTTAAAGGATCTGACTTCAGGCTTCAATGTGGCCTTTCCTGCCACTTAATCTGCTGTAATGGTGCCTCATATTGTTGCATGACAGCAATACGTGTTTTTTCACAGTAAATCAAAGGGGGTCCAACTCCCCTGCTCAAGCAGGGTCACCCAGTCCCAGATGCTCAGGATCATGTCCAGACAGCTTTTGAATATCTGCAAGGATGGACACTCTAAAACCTCCCAGGACAATCTGTGACAGTCTTTGGTCGCTCTCACAGGAAAACAGTGTTTCCCAGTGTTCAGAAGGAACCTCCTGTGTTTCAGTTTGTGCCCATTGCCTCTGGTCCTGCCACTGGGCACCACTGAAAAAAAGCCTGGCTCTTTGCACCTTTCCTTCAGGTGTTTATATGCATTAATAAGATCACCCCTGAGCCTTCTTATTTCCAGGCTGAACAGCCTCAGCTCTCTCAGCCTTTCCTCAGAGGAGAGATGCTCCAGTCCCTTAATCATCTTTGTGGCTCTTCGCTGGACTCTCTCCAGTATGTCCACGTCTCCCTTGCACTGAGGAGTCCAGCACTGGACCCAGCACTCCAGGGGTGGCCTCATCAGTGCTGAGTAGAGGGGAAGGATCACCCGCCTCGACCTGCGGCAACACTTGTCCTAGTGCTGCTCAGGATGTCATTTGCCTTCTTTGCCACAAGGGCACATTGCTGGCTCATGTTCAGCTTGGTGTCCACCAGGACCCCTCACATTCTTCAGAATGGTTTGGTGTTTTGTGGGTTTTGTTTTTTTGCAGAGTGAAAACTGGCTTTAAAAATGCAAAATTATGACCCAAAAATTAAGAATATTTTAAATGTAAACTTTCAGCTAGACCAGTCAGTCATACTGGTTTACTCTATCTCCTTTCTGAAAGTACACATGTATTTTCTGTCCTCCTTAGGAATAATGAAATAGCTGCAGCCATCCAAACAGCAGTGCAAGCTTTCTGGTAAAAATGTTTTGGGGATTGACTCTGAATCCTTTACTTATTAGATGGTATTACAAAGCATGGAGAAGAATAGTAATACTGAATCACAAAGCCTATCTGCTATACAACACTAACATATACCATTTTGTAACGATATGTCCATGTAAGGTAGGCACTCCTGCTATGTGGTTAGATCCATATTTTATAGTCTTAAAATATCAAACATTTAGTTCTTATTCATGTTTTTATGTAGTCTTTTTCATGTGGAAGATAACAATCTAAATGTCTAATTTCTAGCCATACTGATGCACAAGATATCTAACCTTGCTACAGCCTTGTGTCAAAGTTTTGTCTGACTGTTGCTTTGGAGGTATGCTAAATTGGGAAATTTGGCTGTGAAGGCAAAAAGAATTTTTTTTCAGGTTTTTAATAACATTATTCTTTCCACTTTGTTGAAGTGAGAGATAGTAGCATAAACTGCACAGTTTTAACGTCTCAACATGAAATACTATGCCACTACTAACACTTCAGGGCTAATAACCTCCTGAGCAATGTAAATGCTGAACTCTCAACATGTTTTCGCATTCTGATGGGACTCCTGAGTTGATCAGTACTCTAATATCTTTCTACCTATCCCCATCCTTAAAGTTGGCATACACAAAAAAGTCTTTAAAACCTACCCCTTATTCTGATTAAAACCTACTTTTAGAACAAGGTAAGTAAAGCAGAAAGAATTGCATCAACTGGGTGAAACAGAACACAGCACATCTTCCTCTCACCAACTGTGTCTTCACAGGTCTTGCTTTCAGTCTTGGACTTATCTCAGCAACTTTCAGAGGCTCCCTGGGTTGCAGCAAATTATAGATGATCCTGTCTGATCCCTGGGAAAATATCTTTCTTTTCATCATCTCTGAAGCCTGATTGCTTTTGTGCATCTTGTCCCTGCTCTCTTATTCCTCTCTGTCGTGGACATATTGGTCTTTCCCCCAGCTGTGTCAGAAGCTTATTTGTACAGAGTATTCTCAGGTTTTATTGTGGAAGGAGGCATCCCACATTCATTCCAGAGGGTTCCTTTTTCCAGGACAAGGTAGACAACTGCATTTTTCTCGGCTGCCCAGTTGCTTTATTTGAAAGGAACACACATGCTCTATTCAGGATGCTGCTAGCAGCCAAATGAAAACAAGTATCTTCTTTCACAGCCCTACTTTATCATTTCCTTTGTCTGTTTGTAGATGTGGTTAGATAAATATTATATTGCATATCCAACTTCATGTTCCAGCAACCAGCTCATTACTGACTAAAGATTTGTGTGCTGGTCACTGGGGTATTTGACAATGTAAATAAGTAAATAAATAAGTTGGTTTTTTTAAATATATTCCACTCTATCCTCAGGTTTACTTCTGAAACTAGACTACGTATCACCTACCTAAATGCTGTCAAGGTGTAATTTTTGCCTTTATCTGTGGAGGCCAGTAACTGATACAGTATGAAAGGATGTAGGACTTGGAAACAGTGGAAGACATTGTGAGATGGAGAGGCAGCAACAGAAAAAACAGAGTTAAAATGTTAAAATGTGAGAGACTTAGATGGGTAGTGAGGAAATATCATCAGGCCTGTGTGACAGGGTGTGTTTTGGCCGTTGATATCGCATATGTCATTTTACAGTTCCTACCATAAAAATATCTTCATTTGTTCATGAACAACATTTACTCTGACCAAGTTCTAAACTGGTTTGTGATGTAATTATTTCAAAATGGGATATCTCAGATTTTTGTATAGTTATTGTTTCTTTTTTTTTATTCATAGAGGACTATCTAGCATAAATTTGTTAGTTTTCAGAACTGCCTGTGTACAAGCTATTACCTGTATAGCCAAAGAGGAGCTTGACTGTTTATGAATAGCTGCTCAGTAGGACCCAAGAAAATTGAACATTGATCTTGGAGTAGCTTCTCTGTAACAACCATACTAACAATACACACATTTTCAGTCTGGATTCTTTATGCTTGTCTGGTTTATTTTTCTACATACTATCTGACCAATTAATTTGACCACTTAGTTCTGTAATAGGTCCCTTGGGAGGAGAACATTTGCATCCTATTTAGCTTCACACACTTCTTGTCTTCTTTCTGGCTGACTTCCCTCCCAGTAATACTTTGCCTTCTGCAAAAATAGTGATTAAATTCATATTGAAAACATTATTTTAGGTTATGTCAGAGTTAAGATGTATGGAGTTACAAATCAGTTTCTTATGTCAGACATTACAACGCATACTCTAAATAGTGGTTTACATGGGAGTTATGTGGTTGAGGGTACAGTCTTGCCAGTAGAAACCTCCTTCCTCATCTGTGTTTTGTCAGTGTAGGGTATGCCATGTAGACCATGCTTTATATACAGGCAGGTTTCTAGACTGATTACTTCTGTTTTCTTCCTGGGTTGTTCTGTATTGGGTAAGCTGTATTTTGCTTCATTCTGGGATCTTTTTTTTTTCTTGAAGCTAATGATTTTACTTAATAGGGATTATAAAAACTCAAAAACCATGTATACCAATTCACAAAAAGTAATAAACTTTCATAACTTTTCCTAACAAAAGCTCCAATCACGTAGCTATTGTCAATGTTTTTTTTAAGTGCAAGGCCATTACTTGTAAATAAACCACAAAACTGAATGCAGCAATGGGATAAAGTGGAATATTTTCATATCTGGACTGACTCTCTACTGGAATCTGCATCTGCTGAGTAGTTCCTCATCAAGTTATGTGCTTTTGGTGTGCAGTGGTGGTGGCTTAGAGTATGGCTTTACAGAAGCCAAAGGAGAATACCTTTTATACTTTAAGTAGACCACTGCTGAAATTAATAGCTCTGTGTATTCAATATCCATGAGCTTGGCTAGTGTGTTCCCACCTCCATGGTCACCTAGAGGCAAGATATATAACATACCATAAAGGTAAAAAAAGAAATACAGGCTCTTTTTAACCCTTGAGAAAAAGAATAGAGTGTTTAGATAAATGAGCTTCCTTGCCACTCCATTGCCAGAATGACAATGTCAGCTTAATTGAAAGAGCTGTAATTTTTTTCCCTGAACTGTTTTGCAAAAATTGTTTGTCTAAAATGAATATTCAAGAAACCAATAGCAATTATTTTTGTTAAAAAAGAATACCTTTAATTCCCCAAAACTTGAGACATTTAGCAAATATTTGCTTTTGCTTTAGTATTTTTTATTTTTATCAGTCTCACTATGAGTAGAAATCTGAAGTTTTATACCCAGGCAGAAAATAGCATACAACTGAAAATAGGTGAACATCTCAACTGCTTTCAACCTCCTTATGCATTTCTATAATGTTAACATTAAATTGCACTTGGAAGTAACTAAAAGAGACAATCTGGAATCTGTGCCTGATACTTTCTATTCTAAAAATATCTTTAAAGTGCACACTGGTAGGGATTTGCTTCAAAGTTTATTGTAGTTACATTTTTCAAACTGTACATTGTTGATTTAAATTGTATTTGGCTTGAAACTTACCTGACATCATTGCCACTGAGTTGTAAAGAACTGCAGGTAGAGTATACTTCTTTAATATGAGGCTATATCAGTCTTTATTTTCAGAATATGTACATTTTAAAAATATTTAAAGAAGCTCAACTGAAATTCCTATGGTAGCTTTAGCAAATATTTTATATTTTTGCTTTTTTATTTTTATGCTTTTTATAGACTCATGTATGACACTGAGACTTTGGACAGGACAGTGAAATGAAAATTTTTCATTTTCTCCATAGATTCTAGTCAAATTATATAAATTATATAAATTATATTGGGACACAATAGGAATTTAAGGTCAATTTTAGCTCACATTAAGCCACAGGTTTTTAGTTTTTCTTAAGAGAGCTCGAAGCACTGAAGAATATACTGCTGTATATAAGAAAAAAATACTGTGTCCTGCCTATGAGAGATGGATACATAAAGGCAGTATGTCTAGAAAACAAAAAGCAGTTGAATACAATGTAAAAGTATTCTAATATTTCTGATGCTTTTGAAAATTAATTCCTAATCCTTCAAGTGAGCTGAGAAAATGCTGAATCGTCATCCTGATTCATTGTGGGATTTCTGCTTATAAGATCACTTCTAATCATTGTATAACCCTTCTTTAGTACAGAAAGAAGAGCGCCTGTACAGATGGACTTTGCTAAAGATGAAGTGATAAGGAACATCAGAGGGTTTTGGTTCTAACTTGTTAGTGCATCTTCTGTTTGGGTTCCCTCTGAGTTCAGCTCTTTTATCTGTTTTTCAGTTCATTCACAAAGGAGCCCTTGTTTTGAAATATTCCAGTTTTGTTTAAGAAAAATGATGCCCTGTAAACTATTGACAATTGTAATTCTTTTCTAAGGAAATAATCTCTAATATATGTGAGTAGGGGAATATTAATTTTTGCTTACTCTCACTTCTCATGCACAGAACTTTCTTTTCTATTTAGTATACTCATGCATCTGCCCCCTTTCCATGTGTTGTGTGTCCTTTCATTTCATGCTTCTCTTTTATATCAGATCAACTTTCATCCATTTTCCTTTCTCCCTATGCTCAACAACATACATATGCATGCTTTTCTTTTAACCCAGCTGAAAGCCACATGCTGCGCACCTGTCTCCAAGGGAATGTGCCTCCTGAGCCTAACTTGTACAAGACAGGTGCGTGAATAGTAACCAATATATTTATGTAATAAATAGAAGAGGGTTTAACCATAAGGACATTACACAAGACATTGATATAATAGTATGTTTGCTTGACCTTATTCGTCGTTGTACAAACACATCCTATTTTGCTGTACTTCCACAGTAAACTCAAAATGGTATTTGTGACGTTAAGCTGCTTCAGCTTTTGTTCATCTGCATCTTCCTGGTGACACAAACTTCTGAACTGCCGGCAGTGTAGGTCTTACCAGCTTCAGAGAAAACATGCACTATATATTTTGAGCTAGCAATAATTGCTTACTCTTCTCCTTAAGGATTTTTAAAAGCGTGGGGAGTTCAGAAATCCAGTTTGGATGTTCATTAATTTCTGTGTACACATAAATTCAAGAAAGGGGTATACCTTGCTTTTCCTTTTACTATGCCAGCACAATGGTAGATTGAGAACAGCTGTTACAACAAAAAGAATCTAGTTCACCTGTGCCACTATTAATACTTGTTAATTAAAGCACATGAATGATGCTAGTAAAGAATTTTTGTATACCATTTTACAGACTATCAATAACAAAGAAGAGCTTGGAAATAAACTCCTTGTTCAGAGGCACAAAAAGTTAGGTCCAGAGACAGGGTTATAACCTGGTCTGTTCACTTTCAGTTTATACCTAGTTCAGATCTGGACTCTAGAAAATTTTACGTATCTTTCATTGGAAAATTTGCCATTTTTAAGTTTCTAATTTTTTTTTCAGCTGTTTTGCAGTTACTGAAACTAAACCTTTCTGGTTGCATTATACCACCTGAAAAACTAGTGTATACTTTTATTTATTATTTTTATCCTACTTTTTTTGAAGTGGGGAACAGTGCAGTGTGAAATAAATGGAATTGCTTCAGCTTTGCAGAAAACACTTAAATATCCTTCTGGTACAGCAAATTCCTGATCAAATGAATGTGGTTTTTATTTAATATATAATTATATAGTTGCACTGGATACTTGAGTTAATTACAGAAAATACATAAATTAAGAAATTGATGAAAATTGCAAATAGTGAAAATATTTTAGAAGCATAAGAAAGAGAAGAAGTAATAACAACTGCTTGCTGCAGATCATTTGCACAGCCTTAGGGTACAAGTTAAGTAAAAAATCTTTTTCCCAGAGCTGTTGACAAAGTTAGCACTGCACCAACAGTCCAGGAAAGAACAGGACAGGACCAGCTTTTACTCCTGGGCAGAAAAAGCAGAGACTTTCTAATGCATAGAAAAATTAATCTCAGTAGAGGGAGGAAGAAGTACAAAGCAGAAAGTGCTTCTAATCCCCGTTGTGGCATCAAAATTTTAAAAACCCTGTAAAATAAGGCGAGATCTTCTCTTAGTGCATATTGCCATAATTGGTGTAATTTAGAATATCTGTAGTATTTTCACTTGAGTTAAGGATTTAGCCCATTTTGATAGTTTCAGTGACAGAATATATTATGGATATTTGCTTGACAGAATTCATACAATTTAGAGTTGGCTTGCTTGATTAATTCTTTGTGCTTCTGTGTGCCCCCTCCACCTACCATGCTGAGGGCTCTGTCATTTAGCATGACTCCATTGTATTCAATTGAGCAGTGGCTGCAGGAGGCCAGCCGGCATATGTCCTAGGGCCATACAAGTGCTATTTAACTGGATGTACTCTGCAAAGCCAGAGGCACTCAAGGGACTACAGAAAGAGTGACATTAGTGACATAATACTGAGTGCCTATCCATGTTATGTAAATACTCGTTGTGATGAAGTGCATGGTGTTTGTTCTCAACAGTTTGTACTCTTGTATTTGTATAGTAGGTTGCTGCTCTTTGCCATAAATAATTTGCATCTGACATTGTTGACAGTGTTATTGATGAAGTTTAAAAAATGTTTGCTGTGGTTCTTCTATCATGGTTTTTTCCTTTATAGGACATCTCTCTTAACTTTCTGTATGCCACTGGAAAGGAGAACGGAAGGAGTTGTTTGAGGTGTACAGAACTGAGGGATGGGCACACATCCAGGCAATCTCAGAGGGAAATATGAGCTGTGTGCCATACACTGAACTTGATACATATGCGCACATCTGATCTAGCACGCACACACTATGCAGATGGTTAGCAATTGCACAGATCAGCTCCACAAGGTATGTCCAGATCCCACTTAGCCTGGACATATGGAAATCCTGGTCATATGGCCAGTCTGTGATTTCTCTCCTCTTTCTTCTTCCCAATCCTGAAATTCTGTTTAAGGATGAAGGAGGACGTGCCTGGACGTGTTCCTGTGTGACCTAGTCTAGGTGATCCTGCTCTGGCAGGGGGGTTGGGCTGGATGATCTAATTTTCTGTGATTCTGTGAGGAGGAGGAGAAGAAACAGAGGACATACCAGGCTCATGTCAACATTCAACATCTTGAAAATGGTTAGGTTACCAAAAAGTAATGAGCTTCAGGACCTCATCTGAGCTATAATCTACTGTGTGTGTATTTTTAGTTTGCTGTTGCGGTGTGAAATGTATTCATTTAAGCTATGTCGTAATAACTTACTGTGAATATTGAAATAAAATGCTAATTAGATACAGTTGGAAGAGAGCACATGGCAAATTACTGTAATACCGCTGATGGCTGGTAACTCGTTTGCCTATGGTAAGATGATCAGTTTTGATCAAATGCTTTTTCTCTTAATCTACCCGTTCTTTAATAATGAGCCTTCTCTAACTAAAATCTACACTGATTTTAAGTTCAATTAATTTAACTTTATAAGTTAGGGTGTTTTTCTTAACCAATTAAACCATAATTAAAAGTAGAATATTTCTTAAATCTTTACGTTCTCTTCATTGAGTAGGAGAAACTTCTTTTTCTTCACAAGACTTTGGCTAATTTTAATTTTTCTAAATAAAAATATAGTTTGTGTTCACAAATAACTTCTGACTAAACAATCTACTTGATAATGTTTTAAAGTATAAATCTGATTTTAGATTATCTGACTATTCTCCCATTGGTAGGTAGAATTTTTTGCTAATATTTTGCATTGGATCCAATTAAGACTTTGAACTTTGCAAAGGTGATGTCACATATGTAGATCACAAGACAACTTTAGGATTTTTTGGTGTGTGACGCATTTCAAAATCCAGCTTTTTCCTTTATCTCAGGATTTATGCAACAGGTGTAGTCTCACTGATATTCATGACAGTGTCTCCTCTTTTTGACAGTGTGGTTCCATTAGTTTCTTAAGAGTTATATGTGTGAATTATTTATGCACTTCAAAATCGCAGGGTATTAGGTACTCAACTCTGATCGACTACCAAAATTCTTAGGCCCTGCTTGTAAATTAAATTATTAACTTGAATTATTAACTTCATTTCTGTAAAAAGTAAGCTAGTAAGCTAATAATTTTTTATTTGCTAAAAGTTTTGATCCAGTATGTACTGAAATACAAACAGAACTCCAATTCTTATGGTGCTGTCAGACTCAGTTCATTTCTCATTCATTCTTTTCAGAAAATATAAGGCCAACATTCAAGGAACAGAAACCAGTCTGATCATCTGCCACTGCAAATTTACCATTTATTTTGTTAGAATCATATTGTTCTTTTTAGCAGTTGGGCTTTGAATGAATTACCTAAAGGACACTTTTAGGTGTCTTAGTAGAATTTCTTTAGTCCCTTTCTGTGACAGTTTGAAAAATAGTGGTACATTTTGTTTAGATGACAGAGAAGCAACTATTCCTCCAGAAACTGGGACTTTCTGTTCAGAAGGGAAAATAACATCAGACTCAGATGTTTCCTGTAATATTATATTGCCAATAGGAAATATTAATTGAATTCAAGAATTAGTGTATGAATATTTAGGAAGGTGAATCTTTCCTCCGTTGCATTCTGCTTCTATTTGATTCTAGAGGTTAACACAGAGTTCCTTGACACTATCACTGCTCATATTTGTGTTTAAATTGTATTTGTTTGTTGCATAGATCTGGCTAAAACCAATTTATTTTCAACAGCTATTTTCTTCCTTCTTCTGGTCGCTGTTTTTGCAAGGTAGTCAGTGAAGAGTAAATGACCCTATCACAGTGACGACGGGTTATAAGAGGGAGTTCAACCAGTAGAATTAATAATGCCTCATACAAATGTGATAACAGCTGTGGTTTTCTTCTGTTTTTCAAATGCTGCCATTTCAACCACAGAAACGGTTTGAAAATACTTTTCACTTTACCTAAAAGCTTTTACATTTGGATTGTATGCTTGCCTTGGAGTATTTATCCTTACTCCACAGCACAATGATAATTTCTTCAAAAATGTTTCACTTTTGTCTTCTTACTTCCTTTAAGCTTCTCTTTGACTTTCAGTGCTGAAGATCTTTTCTTCCTTCAAAGATCACAGATTTTATCCCTGATTCATTTCAGACCATATGTTTTGCTTTACAGGTCTATACTGCCTATGAATCTTGACTACAAAAATTACTTTTCACTTCATTTAACAATGTCATCACTTATAAATTGCATAAGCAATATATTCTTGTGCTAATTCCATTTTTGTTGGCAAATTATGATTTGGGGTATTCTGAGTACAAACATATGAGTTCAGATATATGCTATATAGCATGTACACATATAAAACTTCATCAAGTTACAGCAGTCCCTTGCCGCCTCGTCTCTCACTATATATGCTTAGTTTGGGATTGAATAACCTGACGCTTTTTTTTTCTTCATATCACATGCATTGTTACTATTAGTCTGTAGTCTAGCAAGTGCATTATTGTTAGAAATGGTTGTACATCTTTCTGAAGCTTAACACGAAGACCTTTGGACTGGAAATTGAACCTTAACTTTGAAAATCCCCTTGTATTTTGATGTTAAATATGATGATTAAAATCACAAAACAGTTTAGGTTGAAAATGATTTCTGGAGGTTATCTGGTTCCACCCCCTGCTCAAACTTGGCCTATCTTCAGAGCTGGAGCAGCACTCTCAGGGCTTGCACAATCAAGCTTTTAATATCCCCAAAGCTGGAAATTCCAGTCTTTTGGGGAAAAACTTTCCAGAGCTGACCGATACCATGATGAGGAATGCTTTCCTTATGGTCAACAGGAACTTCTCTTGTTGCAACTTCTGACCATTGCCTCTTGTGCTATTTTTGCACCTCTGAGAAGAGTTTGATTCTGTCTTCTACATAACCACCTATAATATTCTTGAAGACAGCAGCTGAATCCCTGCTTAGCCATATCTTCTTCCAGGCTCTGCCTATATGTGATGTGCTCCAGCTCTGTAAGTCAGTGGTCCTCCTCTGGACTTGCTCCAGTTTAGTGGTATGTTTCTTGCAGTGAGGACCCCAAACTGGACTGCTCCAGATATTATAATTAGAATCCAATTAGAAGGGAATAATAATTTCCATCACCCTGCTTATATTCTGTCGTCTAGTACAGCCCAGTATGCAGATAACCCTCATTGCCTTGAGAGCACACTGCTGACTCATGCTTAACTTGCTGTCCTCCAAGGACTCTTGCTCTCTGACATTCAAAGCTGTTAGGTACCCTTAGCCCTCTTTGTCCCTGGGAAAACATCCTAGTTAATAAGTTGCCATGTAAGAATGAGCATCAGTTCCTCTTCATGTGGCTGCTTCTTTTTAAAAAATGTGGTTGCAGTTGCATGTTGGGAGGATAAGGAGGGAAGACAGAGGGTTTCTTAAATCTGTTTGGCTGGTGCCATCTGGACCAGATCATTCCAGTCCTAACTAGTTTCTGAAGCCTGCTACAGTTTCACTTGTAATAAGTCATTTAGATACTCTAATCTCACAACTCAATGCATGATCAAAATGTTAGCTGTTGTTAGAAAGAGAAATTTTCTTACCAGACAGTGAGTTTCTAAAAATGATAAACTTCTATTAGGATGAGATTATGGCTCATGGGATGGTTTGGAGATGGCGGTTTTGAGCTTGTGTGTAACCTAAATGGGATTAAATCTCAATGTAAATAAGGCATGACCTTTTGTGTACCAGTGTGTACTGCTGTGCCTAGAACTGCCCCCACAAAATATCTAAATGTCACATGAAGGAATTCAGTAAAATGGAAAATATTCTGCCACTGTATGAATGTGTATGTATATGCAATATGTATACATATACATCTCTTTATACATGTGTAGCTAAAAATATACTATATCCGTATCTTGACTTTTTTATGCATGTTTGGTGACCTTATCTCACAAAAGGCAAAATAATTTGAAAAAATCAACTATGAGAATCAGAGTTGAGCAATAGCTTCTGTGCAAGAATGATTCACAGATAGAACTGCTCTGCTTGACATAGAGGAAGAGGAGATAAGTTAGTGATGATCTATGAAAGCATGAAGGGCATGGAGAATGGGCTAGGAATCATTGACCATGCAATATATTAAGTGGAAGATTCCCAATGAAATTATCAGACATCAAGTATAAAAGAAGCAAAAAGACCTTGTGAAATACGTAGTGAATATATGTCACTACACAATCACATGCACAATTCTTTGGCAATAAAAACATGTGATAGGAAAAGAATGCATTGGTTCAAACAGAAATTGGCCAGACTCATGGAAGAATATCAGATGAGGTATTGAGCACAATGTTGTCAGTACGTACTTTGGCTTAGGACATCCCTACAACACAAGCTGCCAGGCCTTGGAGAATATGCCAGGGGTCAATATCTGTCCAGGTTTCTATTTGCCTAATCATGTATGAAAGTGTTGACTGCACTGGATTAAATAGTTCTTACGCGTATAAATGTAATAGAGTTGTATTTTGTACTAACTAAAGTTTCCTGAATATTTTTCCTCTGAATATTTTTTGCAATATTAAATAGTTTTGAGACTTATCTAAGCTTAGTAACTAAACAGTGAACGTTTTAAAAGGAAGGCAGTGCATGAACTAAGCAGGTTTTTAAATGAAAATGTGCCTGGTGATGTGATTTTTCTACTGGAAGTAGAAAACCATTGATCTTTCAGATAGTAGAAAAAGAAGCAAAGCAAAAGAAAAATGCAAAACATTGTAGTACTTTTCAGCTTCAGGTTTTTTATTCCTTATTAAGTACAAAAATATCTAGCAAAGAGTCATTAAGGGCTGCACCCTAATTGAATCTCAAAATGGCATCTTTGTCAGATAACTGCAAGGCAGTGGCAGAAGTTTCCAGGAAGATCTGCAGGGAAACCTGTTTCCTCTGAAGCAGTAGTGGAAGCTGGAGTGTGTCAGATAGCAGTAGATGCCTCTGTTTAGAGAAGTGAATCAGCATGAGAAAGTAATATTCATGGTGAGATTAAAAAAATCTACATGTATTTCTCTGGCTCTGTATCTGAATCTTTCTCCTAATTTAAGTGTCCTGTACTCAGGATCTTGGTTCCTCTTGCAGCAAAATGAGATTGGAGAAACACATGAGATGGAGCCTGGGGAGCTATTAATCTCTCTCTGAAGTAGACATCACCTAACTGACCACCTTAATTTTCTTCAAGCAGTGGTGACTGTCTTGACTAGATCTTCACTGACTATAATGGGACTTTAACCACCTATATGTGTATGTCTTAACCTTGAAGTGAATCCTGCTTTCATCTGCATTTCTTAAACAATTCTCTACTCTGCCCTGGTGAAGGAATATTGTGTCCAGTTCTGGGCCTCTCAGTTCAAGAAGGACAGGGAATTGCTTGAAAGAGTCCAGCGCAGAGCCACAAAGATGATCGAGGGAGTGGAGCATCTCCCTTATGAGGAGCGGCCGAGGGAGCTGGGTCTCTTTAGCTTGGAGCAGAGGAGACTGAGGGGTGGCCTCATTAATGTTTATAAATTTGTAAAGGGCGAGTGTCAGGAGGAAGGAGCCAGGCTCTTCTCAGTGACAGCCAATGACAGGACAAGGGGCAATGGGAGCAAGCTGGAGCATAGGAGGTTCAATCTGAATATTAGGAAAAAACTTTTTTACTGTAAGGGCTACAGAGCACTGGAACAGGCTGCCCAGAGCAGTTGTGGAGTCTCCTTCTCTGGAGACATTCAAAACCCGCCTGGACACTTTCCTGTGTGACCTAGTCTAGGTGATCCTGCTCTGGCAGGGAGGTTGGACTGGATGATCTTTCGAGGTCCCTTCCAACTCCTAATATTCTGTGATTCTGTGATTGACTTTTTTCTGCTCTATACCATTCCCCTGCAAACTTTTTGCTATGATATCTGTTTTATGCCCCATCCTGTTCTAGTCTTCTATTTCTCCCTTAATTTCTTCATATCTTCTTAGAAGACACTTATTGCAGGAGGTCTGTTCTCCCAGATCATGTCATGGAAAAAGCGTGTTATAAACAGCTGTGAAAAGTATAGCAGAAGTGGTTAAGTATGTTCTAATCTCAATGCTGAGTCTATGAATTCTGTCCCAAACTTTTCTTTAGCTGTCCTCTAGTTAATCAGTCATCTTTAAGAAGTTTGGAACTTCAAATCACATTTTTTGCCTGTAATTTTACAGTGCCTATCAAGTCTTTGATTAAGCTCTGAACTGCTGCAGTAATGCAAATAGTTTATATATATATTTATATATATATGAGTAGGCAGTGGGACTTTTCATCTGTATAGAATTACTCCTTTGCTCAAGTGTTAGTACCAATTGGAGCTTAGGCCCTGATTCAGCAAAGTCAGGTCATCACTGGGAAAAGCACAGCATGCAGGTCTGACAAGCACATAACATGTTTTTATAATTAAAACTGCATATCTCTTTTGTACATGCCCATTAAATGGTCTCCCCTGTATTTAACACGCACCTTGGACTGTAGTCTTTGAAGAACTGAAAGCCTTAAGCTTGTTAATCTTGTGAAATAATGAAGAAAATTACTTTCTGCTAAGTTTACGTATATTTATTTTCTTTCTTGTTTTCACTTTTAAGCTGGAAACATTCTCAACGTTCTATAAGGGATTTGGTTTATCTCATTTTTCTCTCCATTTGAGATTTTTAATTCCCTTTATGGATTCTTATGTAGTCAAAAGTATTTACAAAGGGGACTATCACTTAAATTGGGATAGCAACTAATAATAACTAGGATTCATGAAAATTAGAAGCTGAAAAGACATATTGTTTTTTAAACCCCTCCCCTGCCATTTTAGGATTGTTCTCCATAGTGTAATTTCCAGTGCTTTGTTTGGTCCAGTTGTAAATGACTTTCACTTCCTTGCACCATTCTCCTAAGAACACTGTCACAATATTCAATGCCTCCTCATCATTTCCACCCCCCAGTCCTGGAATTAAACTATGACAATTTTAACTTACCCTGATGTCATATCTGTGTATGAGGTATCCCTTTTGGGTACCTTTAACTTTCCCTTTTTGTAGTTTTGGATCTTCTATCACCCTCGAGGTAGCTTTTCTTCTTTCAGTTTGTATTTGCACTCTATGACTTTAGTTTTTAATCTTTGCCCATAATCTGTTCTCTCCATTTCCTTAATTGTTTTTATTGGGTTATTTTTTTTGCTGAATTCTCCAATTTGTTAACATTTCTGTGGGCCTGGTCCTCCTTCCCGCTGAAGTCAATGGGGAAAAAAAGAAGTCACTTGATACTGCTCAGACAGTAACTTTTTTTCTGTTACTTTTTTCTTTGGCTGAGTCAAATGTATGAGTGTTTTGCAGTTTCTTTATCAAATGGGATTAGAACTATGTCTATCCTGATTGTACATAGTCATTACCTAGTTCAACCAATTTTTCTAGCTGGCAGCCCTTTTATTAACTTGACTGTCTCTGACTGGCTTTCCAGACCAGACACAGTTTGCATTCTTCTAGCCTGAAACATGGGCAAAATTTGTTTGCAACCCTACATGCCTCTGTGGAGGACATGATCAGTAATTTTGAACATCTGAGGCCAGCAACACTGATGAAAATACTATTTAGTCAGAGTCTTTTGCTAAATATCAGAAGTACTGCTTACATATTCACATGAAATCTGCAGTGCAAATGTTCTAAAGCTGTCAACCTTAAGATACCTACTATTTTAGGTACTTTCTCTCCAAAATAATGCTAAGTGTTTGAATCACTCTAGACGGTAAAATGGTTCTCTCATATATATGGCTCCTAATGGAGAATGCTCAGGCTAAGTGTTTATATGGAGACAACAGCATTTTGTTTGGGATGGGATGTTTGATCTCTGTGATTTCTTTCCCCATTTGTAATGGATATTTTGGACAGTGTATTTGAGGAAAAAAGATGCTTGGGAGCTAACAGTGAGCAGTTAATCAATATTTGAGGGGATTTCTGCATGTATGGATGGACTCATATACACTTTTTGTTTTCTCAGTGGTTCATGGGGACCAGACACTAGACAGTTTCCGTTTATAGCTGCAAGAACAAAGTAAAGCACGACCACTTCACAGATACTGAAGAATATTTATGCCCTACTTGTGCATAAATTACTAGTTTGGGTACAGTGTGAGCAACATTTTGTGTATAACCTTATGACTGGGACAAAGTCTGCTCGAAATAAAATAATTTCTTTTCCTCTGAGCCCTGCATGTATTATGTTTTGACTGAGTTGTCTGGGTGAAGCCTACATATTCTTATTAAGGTGTACTTTCTACCATGTCCCTATGCTGTGCTGGAGCAGTATTTGCAAGATGTTCTGTGTCTCATCAAAGTGTTCGTTACAGCCTCTTACTGAATATGATGTGAATAGTACTAATCTGATGCTTTAACAAAAGTCACAAAGTTGGGAAAATACCAGAGATAATCAGTAAATTGGCAAGCCCTTTATGGACTGGGAAGGACTGTTTTTCAGACACTCCCATGGATATGGAGGTGGGGACTGAGCTACTGAAATGGCCAGTATCTTCTAAACACTTTGTTAGCACCAGCTTTTCTGGTTAATCCTTGCAAAGAGCTTAGTTAGCCAACCACCCCATGGTGCCCAGACTCCTTCCCAACTGAAGATTTCATAGGAGGCAGCCATTAATTACCAGAGAGTTGCTAAACTTGAGACTGAAAAAGTAGTTACTCAATGCACAGATACTCAGCAAATGCTCAGGCTTAGTGGCTTTCACAGTGCCCTGGGCTGATGTTTCTGGGCATGCTAAATGCCAGTGTTAGGAAAAGATAGGGAAGATTAAGGAATGTAAGGATTAGTGGCACTGCAAGGGTTTTCTATCCCTGGGCGATTGCCTCTGTTCTTTTTCACTGATATTAATAAATACAGCATGAGCCAAGCAATAGCACCCTAACAGCTTCATTACATGGAAATCTGTCTGTTCCCTAAAAAAAAAAAAAAAAACAAAACCAAAAAAAAACACAAAAAAAACAAAAAAAACCAAAACAAAACAAAAAAACCCCACCTACATTTTAGCATATAGGTTAGAGTTCAGACTCTAATTTCCTATTCCAGGACAACAGTTGCACTATATGCTTTAACTTTTGCCTATGATGCTATGTTTACCAGGCTGGTAAACAGTCTGCAGCCAGGCTGGGAAACATACCTAGTAGCTCTTGAAAGCAGAGACATTTTAAGTAGGCAGCAATTACAGTACTTGCAGAGCCTGAGCTTTCTGTCCAGTAGAAAACGGGTTAAATCTTAATAAGGATCGGGCAGGAGGAAGGGAAAAAACCCTAGGCAGAATGTCTCCACACAGAGAAACGGAGAGCAGTTAATTTGTGCTCCAAACTGCCAAGGACAGCAGAAAAAAGCAACCAGTATAAATAATTAAAGCAGAGATTAAATAAATATTTGGGGAGGGGGTAATGTGAGGGTGTAATTGCTAATGTTGAGGAGAGGTAGACTCCTGTGCTTCCTGGCCCCTTTTGTTCTAAGGTTTCCTACAGCTCATTACTAAGTAGCCTGCCACATGCCATCGTTTTTAGGGTTTAAACCATTTTTTTTAAAGCTTGCATAAGAATTGCACGCAGACGGGGATGTGACTCTGTCGTGCAATATGGCTTTATGATTCATTCATTTTCCCAGACTTTATTTCTCC
>NW_010160408.1:0-916 GCF_000695765.1 Mesitornis unicolor | reverse complement strand
GGTTCCTGGGTTGGCATCCCGAGCCCTGCAAAGATCCACAGGGCTGAGTGGAAGGAGCATAAATGCTTCACTGGAGCCAGACTCGGGCTGGGGCAGTTGCTGTCAATACACTGAAGCTGAAATACATTGACAGGATGGGAGGGGGGAGGTGTTCTGCAGTGCTGCAGATCCCAGGAATACCTTATCTTGGAGGCAGAGAATTAGAGGTTTTTTTACACATTCACCAACACCGTCGTTTCTTGTTTCAGAGATAAACAGCTACAACAGCAGGTAACCAACAGAGTCTGGGTTTTATTGTCTGAAAGGGGAAAAACCCAAACAAGTTTTAGTAACAAGGAGTAGCTTTACACATTAATATATATATATATGCATTTTATTAAAATACTTAAAGACTATAGGAAATTAAACTTGAAACTAATTTTTAACAAATTAAATACTTTTCTATTGAAGGAAGGGGAAGTAACTGGACACTTTACATCAAAATATTAAATGTTCAGTGCATAATTTCTAACAAAGCCTTTAAAAATAAAGCTTTAATTAAAATGGTCTTCAGAGCTCAGAAATACTTGCAAACACATCAAAGGGCACAAGAGCTCTATTAATCTATCAATTAAACCGCTTTGATTTTTCGTGTCTACTTTCCTATGTTCGCATTCTTATCTTTCACGATAAGAATTGGTAACCTCATAAAACCATCCCCATGAATGGCGGGGCTCTGTGCCTCAGCAGCTTCTGGGGGTGTCCCCGGGTACCCCGCGGGGCTGCTCCCGCTCCCGCAGCGGAGCCGGACGGAGAGGCGAGCCCAGCCGGGCACTCTCGGAGACGGGGAAATGCGAGGTACCATTTATTTTTTTAGCAGACTGTGAACGATTCCTACTCTTTGCTCTGCAGAACATCCGATGTGGTGTCCAATTGG
>NW_010160407.1:17479-17781 GCF_000695765.1 Mesitornis unicolor | reverse complement strand
GCTGCCGCCGCCGGAAGTGCCGTGACGCCGCAAGGGACTGTGGGAAACAGGCCTCTTCCTTTCCGGTGCTGGGCGCCATCAGGTGAGGGTTTTTGAGTACTCGGCCTTTCCCGCAATCCGCGTCTATCTCAGGCCTGAGACGGTCATCCATCCGTCCAGCTGCCGTCCCCGCCCGCCGCCACTCTGGCGGGGTGGGTCGGGCCTGCCCCTACGGTGCGGGGGCCGAGTGGGCCCTGGGAGAGGCCGATGGAGGGCCCGTGGGCTGTGCCTCATCAGGGCGGCCGTGCCGCCCGGGATGTGTG
>NW_010160407.1:10571-17448 GCF_000695765.1 Mesitornis unicolor | reverse complement strand
CGGGGAAGCGACGGGGATACTCATTCGGAGCCACGGTTGCCTGGTGCGAGCGGGAGGCCGCACGCCGCGACGTAGCGGTGCGGGTTGGTCACAGGCCGCACGGCTTGGTTTGACTCGGATTGCTCTTGGTTTGTGGTGTTTTTTGCGTGATGCCATCGTAAAGAAGGGGAGCTTGGAGTGGTAAGGGCCCTGCCGTGGCTGAGCTGATTCAAAACACAGGGATATGGGAAATCACACATGAGTTTTTTTGTTGTTTTTTTTTTCTTTCAAATAAAATGAGCTGCATTTTTCTGATGGTGATTTGAGTGGTTTGATGAAGCTTACTTGCATCTGCTAATTTCTGCAGGTGTGTGAGAGCTCTGAGGTTATCAGAGGTAACTATACCGTGTTCAAAATTAAGACCACACCACTCACAGTCACACGCTTCTTTATAGATTAATATGTGCAACTTGGTTCAGATGTTAACTGTCGATTTTAGAAGTATCTGGCATGCATATCTGAAAAATTTTCTAAAACATATGAAAAGGAAGAAAAGTGCTGCAAATGGTAACTGCTGTGTCTCCTCTTGGAGGCTTCCAAGTGTGAGCCATGTTACCAGATGTGCCAGTGGTGTAAAGAAGCTTGAGAGCGTCCTATGTTTTGGTGGCGTTATGTGTATGGGTTTATGCAGTGTCTCTGTTCAGCTCTCAAATCAAATTTGGTGGACTTTTCTCATTGGCCTCTCAATTCAGCAGGTAGCCAAACATGGGTGCCTACAAGTACATCCAGGAGCTATGGAGGAAAAAGCAGTCAGATGTGATGCGATTCCTTCTCCGCGTCCGCTGCTGGCAGTATCGCCAGCTGTCTGCCCTGCACCGAGCTCCCCGGCCCACCAGACCAGACAAAGCTCGCAGGCTGGGATATAAGGCCAAGCAAGGTAATGAGATGTAGGGGTGAAGTCTCTGTGCTTCATGATGGAGTGACTGAGTTTTAAGTCATCTTTTTTAGGTGACTGTAGAATAGCAGAATCTGAAACTGAAATACTCCCCAAGAACCTGAAGTGTCCTGCATGAAATGAACTTAATATTATAAATTAGCTAATTTGGTAGCTGTGCCCACAGCCCAAAACTGTCCTTGGTGTAATTTTAAATTCACACCTTCTGTGGCTGTTTTGGCAGATGGAGATCAAGTAGGTGTTGGCTTTAATTCTTGTTCTTGTGCAGTGTTACTACTGCAGGGATGACCAATGCTTTCAAAACTATGATAGGTTTTGGGGGTGTCCTTTCTCTGCCCAGATTTTATCATGCATTACTTTGACTCTATTTGTGCTTGAGTAAGTAAGGTGACGTAGGTTGTGCTGTCATTAGGAAACAGTTACTGGTCAGTGAAAGAAGCCTGGGGAAAGTGGCTGTCCATTTGCAACTTGAGCAAACGTGTGAAACTATGAAAATACAAAGCAAAGGGTCTGCACTTCTTTTACTGTTTGTGAAGTTTGTCTAGTTTCCTCATGGAAAAGCATTTATGGCTGCTACTGCCATAACAGAGGATTTTAGGTTTGGGGTGGTTTTTTTGTTGGGTGTTTGGGGATGTTTTTTGTTTGTGTGTTACAGCGTATCTATTCTTAATGCATTCGGAGCTGCATCATGGAAAGGTGCCGTAAGCTCTGGTTTGGCACTAAAAAAATAGTCCCAACAGAACATCACTTCCCTTACTTGGTTGTAATGGAAATAACAAAAGCATCTGCTGCTAGCCACCTCCAGTTGTAGGTTTTGGTGAAGACTGGTATAGTGACTTAATTTTACAACACTTCATGTAAAGCTTTTGGGGTTGGAAATGCAGTATGGGCATCAAAATTGCCTTGCTGTGGTTTGCACTTGCTATACTACAGAATTCTTCTAATTCCTAATTCACCCTTTCTTTTAGGTTATGTTATCTACCGTGTCCGTGTTCGCCGTGGTGGTCGTAAACGCCCAGTCCCGAAGGGTGCAACCTATGGTAAACCTGTGCATCATGGTGTTAACCAGCTGAAATTTGCCCGGAGTCTTCAGTCTGTAGCAGAGGTGACTATTTTGGTTATTGCTCAGAAGCTCGGCAATAGGAAGGTCTTTCTTATTCTGTAAGAGCTGAAAATACTCAATGACAAAAAAACCCCCAAACAACTGCTTTATTAGTGTAGGGGGTAAAATATCTTCAATATTGATGGCAGGAAAGCACCAGAATGTCTTCAAAAGCTGTATTGAGACATGAAAAAACTATTCGGATTTTACAAATGGGGTCTGGGAAAAGTACTACTACTACTTAGGTGGTGGTGGTTCATAGAATTTTGTAGTGTACACTTATTTCTAACGTATGCCACAATATTTGTAGGGAAAAATAGACATAAAACTACTAAAAAGCCCAGTAAAATAAAGGGTTAGGCATGAGAAATAAAAATTTAAATACGCTAAGGTGCCTGACTACACTAAATTCCACCTCAGTGTTCCCTGCCGTGTTGTGTGTGTTACCAGCTTTAGGTAGGAATCCTGTGACAAAGTACAGAATATTAGGAGCTGGAAGGGACCTCGAAAAATCATCCAGTCCAACCCCCCTGCCAGAGCAGGATCACCTAGACTAGGTTGCACAGGAACTCATCCAGGCAGGTTTTGAATGTCTCCAGAGAAGGAGACTCCACAACCTCTCTGGGCAGGTGAGTTCCTATCTTAAAGTCTGTAGCACCTGTTTGTAGTAGGAGTACCGCACAGTGTACTTACCGTAGGATCTGAAAGCAGCATGCCAGAGACCACTTGGCTCTTGATAAAAGACTTTGGTACCTCACAAGCATTGGTGGTTTAACTTGTTTTTAGGGGAGATGTTACCTGCTGAGAAACGCAAAAGGGAAGCTTTCATTTGATGAGATTATTGTTTGATTTCATAATGTCACAGTAGTAGTGTTAAAGTGATGCATTTCTCACCTTTAGAAAAAACTCTGTGGGTTATAATTAATACTAGTCTTAAAAAAGGTGTGCTGAAAGAATGGAGACTGCTCATTGCCTTTCTCTCTTGAAGCGGACTTCTCTGTTCCCAGGACTTAAAAAAATACTCCTTTTTAAGTGGCTTCAGCAAGTAAAATATGGTGGGGGTCTTATAAACAAAAAATATATAAATGGGACATTATATTTATATTTATATTTATAAGAAAGGTGGTAAGCTTAAATTAAAAATGCAATTCTGTGTTTTCAGTGCTCATGGCAAGCTCTTCATATGTGCTGTTGCTGGCTATCTGATGGCTATTCACATGCTTACTTGTAGTGACAGCTCATGGACGAGGTTACTGTCCTTCAGTTTGGGTTCAAAATTTTCTGAATCTGACACATTCTTTCCTGGAAGTCTTAACATTTTTTAGATTGAAGTATTACAGAACTATAAAACCTCAAATATAGTTACCATCCCCACATAGAAGCTGGTCAAGGGTGGCTGGTATTTTTATGTTCAATATATGTGTTGGTTTTGCATGCTAGAATAAAACAAGGACTGGAAAGAATATGCAGAAAGTAGCCAAGTGCTGTTTAGTGGAAGATTGTAGCAATAAGTTGGGATTGCATTGGGATAGAAGATGGGTGGGCTCCATTGGCTTGTACTTTCCCACGGTGATGATGAAGTCTAGGATTAAACACACTTTTAGTGTTTTAAATAAGGAGCATTCTTGACAGAAAAGGCAGATGGAGTTGCATAATTGATATTTTGTGCTTTGTTTTGGTTTCTAAACTAAGAGTGCTGCTTTCCAACCACAAGTGAGGATAGGAATAGCAAGCACTAATACACCAGCAGTGGAATAAAGACTTGTTACATCAGCTGTTTCTTTTCTCCTATCCGTACGGGCTTATTCTCTGCAGAAATGTCTTTCTCCCCTGTAGCTCTGGATGTGCAAATCGATCTGTCTTTCATAACTACCCACAAAAGATTGTTCTGTGGCTCCAAGTGCAGTGTGTGCTCTTCATCTTCCTGTTAAAGTTGTTTTGAACTCTGTATTTACTTATTGGGTGTTTCAGTGTACAAAGTAGTTTGTTCTTCTGTCACCCAAGCACCTTCCTCCTCACATTCTTTAAAACCTGTTTCATGTAGGAATCCAAGCAGCCCTTTTTTTTTTTAAATACAGCATTCATTTCAGCTATTATTTTTCCTCATGTCTTTGCAACTAGAAGGGGAACAGTTCTTTTAGGAAGAGAAGGTCTCTTGTGGCAAATTGAAGTTTCTAGCACCTGCAAAATTTTAAGTTTGAGTTATTAATATCTTTCCGCATGAAGAGTGCCCTGCATCCATGATTTTAGAGCCTTTTGCATTTGTTGTTTCCTCTAGGAACGTGCTGGCCGTCACTGTGGGGCTCTGAGAGTCTTGAATTCATATTGGGTGGGTGAAGACTCCACTTACAAGTTTTTCGAAGTGATCCTGATTGACCCATTCCACAAGACCATCAGGCGCAACCCTGATACCCAATGGATCACCAAGCCCGTCCACAAGCACAGAGAGATGCGTGGGCTGACATCGGCCGGGCGGAAGAGTCGTGGTCTTGGCAAGGGCCACAAATTCCACCACACCATTGGTGGCTCACGTCGTGCCGCCTGGAGAAGACGCAACACCCTGCAGCTGCACCGTTACCGCTAATTCTTGTAAATGCAATGATCTAATAAAGCTTATGCAGGTTGTTGAATTTAACAAGTGCTTCTGCAGCTTCTTGGTTTGCGTGGAGAACTGTAAAATTCTCCAGGAGTTCAGTTGTTTCCGTATTTTGAAAAGCTTTTGAAAATGTAATTTGATATTTGTGAAGATTGTAGGCCCCGAGGATAGAGTTCTGTGATGGGTTTCACTTTTGATAAGGCTGAAAAGATGTGCAGTTTGAATTTAAAGCCTAATGGCTCGTCCATGTTTTTTCTGTTGGTCTGAGTATACTTCACTGTTTGCAGGTCGGGGTCTGTGTGTCCTGTGCTTAGACTGAAGGCCAGCTTTGATCTTGTGCAATGAGATGTAAACTGAAAGTGCTAGCGTATTTTTATAGGTGATTAAATACTAATGGCGATTTTATTTTTCAAGTTCTGTTTTTTTGTATGTCTTCAGTGCAAAACCAGTTCTTGAGCCTGTGTATCTGCATAGGCTAAATTGGCTAAGCACAGAATAGAAAGGTAAGGCTTGCTCTGTTTGTTAAAGTGCACAGTATTTAAAATATGGACACTTCACAAAGAATTATGCAGTGTTCTAAGTTGAATAATAAGATACTGACTGCAGAGTAGTGCAAGATCTCAGGCAGCTCATGCTACGCTTTACAGTGGAGACGGTGTTTCTTAGATCTGCCTTTTGATACCAGAACAGAACGTTTCTCTGCTGTTAAAGAGCTGCGTTCTGAAGTAATCACGTTTGGATGACAGTTATAATCATAGATGAATGTATTTTAGGGTGCATTTTGTGAAATTACGGTGTGACTTTTCAGCATGAAGTCAACTTGCACATAAATGCTGAGAGAAGAATAACTGCAATTTCTGGTAAATAAGCTGCACAGCTGTCCTAGCTTCTGCAGAATTCATACCACATCCATTAGGTAGTGATAGGAAAAGGGATCGATTGAAGGCCCAATTGATGTTACTGTATTAGGTCTTGTTAAGCTGTTAAGGACCCTTGCCATTGCAGGGGGAATGTGACAGCAGGTGAGTGGGCAGTCTGCACTAACGCTGTCCTTCACCAGGGTTCAAAATTTCTAACGTGAAGAGTGTCTTCAGAGAGGCTTGCCTGAGGCCTCCCCTCGGTCCTGTAGCTTTTTTAAGCTTAAAGTGGGAGTGGGGTTAATACTATACCCTCCAAAGTTTATTGGAAGCTACTGGTGAAAGTGTATGTACGGGCATGGCATTTGTCAGACTAGCTAAGGCATTTGAAACATGGTTCTGTCTTCAAGGGGAGCTGTGGGCGTGTACAGCTCATCCTGTGTCTTTGGGAAATCAGATTGCCTTAGCATCTCACACTGAAGTGTCATGCTCTGTTAAACAGTGTTTTGGGTTGGAAGGAGAGGAAATTGCAGTGCAGTATTTGTGTGAAGAGGAGAGGCAAAGTCTTTTTCATTATTAAAACTATTTTAAAAAGCTGAAACATCGAGGAAAAACTTGTATGGTGGTATTAGCTTCAGAAACCAAGCTTAGAGAGAAGTTGTGTGATCTTTGCCTTTCCTTCATTTTTTTTTTTTTTTTGAACCTGTTGTGCAAGTTCAACAGAGGTTGCAAGTCTGTGTTCCTCAAGTTTGGTGAAAATCAGTCATCTGAGACGAGTCCTGGTGACAGGCTGTTACTTGAATTCAACCCTCCTCATGCCAAGAGTGTGCCTGAGACATGAGTACTAAGTTGTAGCTGAAGGAGGAAAGAGGAAACATCAGGAATTTCAGTAGTGAAATTTTAAGACACAGAGGAATCCAGTAATCTGTTTCCAAGCCATCTACTTGGTTCTGCTTGCAGGACTGAGCATTTCTCAGTGTGAACAGGCAAGTTTAGATGTGATTAAAAGCTGATGGCTTCTAGGCAAGACAAAATTAGTACCACAGTTAAACTGCAGAGAAATGGGGCTGTGCAGTACCAGCCTTTTTCACCCTGGTATCAGGTGCTGTTGAAAATAGTTGACTGCAAGCTTTTATTAGGCTGAATTTCATTTTTGTGTGAGCTGCCCAGATGAGCTAATCACTTCACCTTTGCCAGAAGTTGAGGCCCTGGCAAGTAACTCAGCCTCTATTAGAAACCCATTCTGTCCTGAAAGGTGGGATGTTTAATAACAGATTTAGCATGTTCTTTAAATAAGCAAGTAGTAAACTCCCTTCCACGTAGCTAATAGAAGTGCTCATTACTTGGCAACCATAGCTAAGTTGAAAAGCACAGATTAATCTAACAAC
>NW_010160407.1:0-10540 GCF_000695765.1 Mesitornis unicolor | reverse complement strand
CCCTACATTGTCTCCAAAGTGTTGGGAGGTTCTGCAAGGCAGCTGTGTGCTGCTGGATGAGGGATGCTGGCCTCCTGCCTGCGGTGGGCACAGGTGCCATTGGAGGGAGTGGTTGGTTCCTACCTTGCAGAAGGCCATTGAGTGTCACTGGTGATTTTGGGGGGTCTTAGAATGAAGTCATAAATGACGGAGGAGAGTAATAGCTCGACTCATCTCTGTTCTTAAAATGCAGCAGTTGTTCACTATCTTTGACCCAGTGAGAAAAGTGATTGCATGTGAAGAGTCCCATCCAGCTAATGAATTAAAAAGCTAGACTCTAAAAATAGAGCCTGATTCCTACTCTTTTATCTGCTCACTCTCCAAGATGGGCGAAAAACACCATTTTTGCCCTTGTATGGCTCTTTTCTTTTGCAGCACACACAGGTCTAGTTCTGAGAGTATCAAGCCAAATTACCCAGGGTGATGGAAACACTGCTTCAGTCACAAAAAAAGCAATTTGGATTTGAACTGGATGCTCTTTCTTGGGGCTTTGAGCAAGCAACAACTTTTTGATCCAATCCTTTTCAAGTAATTGCCTGAAAAGTAAAGCCATGTAAAAGGATGGAGAGCCTGTGGGTTGTTCTCTTCATGTGTCAAGGTTCTGAATCAGCCTCAATTTAATAATTACACGCAGAGTGTTTAGGTTGCAAAGCTTAGCTCCCTGAAGTTAGGAAGTGCCTGAGCTACACTGCTTATGCAACCTTTAATTCGTGACTATCCTGCTCTTACCTCAGCCTCTGGCAAAGCCAGGACTGGAACCCAGTTCTTCTGGGCCCCTTGTCACTGCCTGAAAGTTAAGAGAGCATGCTTTTCTTCGGTATCAAATGATGCTCAATGATATCCTATAATTAAAGGCTCTTATGTAATGAAGATGACATTTAATCTCATTAAACACTGTCAACTCTCCATCATTCAGGGCAATGGAGAGCTGGGGTATCCTGGAGATCAGGGAGTTCAGTGGGAGCAGATGAGTGATTAAATTAAGCCCAGCTCTGTTAAGATCAGTGCTGGCTGAGATCATTCTCCCAGATGGAAGGTAAGCCCCCTCCCAAGCCTGCTCAGTCCTTGGTTTCCTGGTGCAGTCCCTGTGGTATAAGCCTGGCTGGACCCAAGCCTCCTCAGCACAGACCTAGCTCTATGTGCCTGTGTCTCTATGCAACCTCGACAGACCAGGCAGCAGCTGCACTTCACCAGAGCAGGACGGTTCGTGGTTAGTGCTGTGAACTGTAGGCTGTGAAAGTCACCACATCCAGTGCTCAAGCCCTCCATCTTCCAGGCCTCACCATCAGGCTGGGTGTCAATAGCCAGAAGAGCAGGCAGAAACCGAGACCTTGTTACACTCCACATTGTGTTCACACGTGTAATGAAAATGAGTCGCCATCTCCAGAGAGCTCATACACCAAGTGGAGGAAATGGCTCATTAGTCTGGTGTTCGTTCATTCATTTATTCATACATTTTTCTTCCAGCATTGTTTTTCTGTGAGTAACAAGCAATTATTTGAGCCCTTTCCTCGTATGAGAATTGTGACCCTTCAACGCATCCGCTGTTACAATCCACCTGCCTCTCTCACAGGTTTCGTGATTAGTCAGATGAGCTTAGATAGCGAATTACGCAACCTTTATAAATGTGTTTTGAGCTTTGTGTTTTCAGTTCATTCAGAGCTATATGTAAAAATGATGTCTTGTTTGCAGCTATTTGGAAAGCAGTTTTGTCACTGCACAGTTAAACAAAGTCATAGTAAAGCTTTTAAGTAGAATAGAAAATTCTGTATTGTTTTCACTTATTTACAAGTTATTGCTACAGGTGTTGATGGAGAACGTCCGCTAACATTTTTTTTTACAGAAAAAGACACAAAGTAAAATTTAGCTACACAAGAAAATCAAGGACATAAATCAGTTAATATTTAAAAATTTAGGAAAAGAGGTGGAAATAAAAGGAATTTTATTGACTTTAAAAAATGGATTTATACATACATTATTTATATAAAATACACATTATTCAATTGGTTCTACTGAATCCAAAGAAGCTAGTTCCCAATCTTAATGTAAGTAGTTTTATTTCTGATAGATGCCTGGTTGTCCATTCTTAGTAGGCAGTGACTAAAAACCCATATGAACTGATAGTGAGATACAAAGTTTTTCGTGTTAAGGCAAATGGTTTGTACTGGGAAGATAACTGCCCTTTATGTGGGATACACACTTTAGTTTATACTTGCTGCTTGGGTTTTGAACCCTGTTTTACCCAAACAGCAATTTTAAAGCAACAGTTATACCATATCCATGGGAAACACAAAATAAATTAATTACTATGATTACCCTTTAAACCAAATTCTTAGATTTATGATTTGTGTTGCTGAGAAGGAAAAAAGGAGAAAAAGAAAACAACCCACTGTGAACAACTGAATCACTGTTCTGACTCCTGAGGCTAGATGAAAATCTCTGCTATAGTTATTATTTTAATTGGCTAGTTTAATATAAATACAAGAATCATAAAACTATGGAAAACATATGGCATACATGAGTTCTATTTTCTCCAGTGCTGGTCCCATCCATTTAGTACTGAAACCTTTAAAATACCTCTCTAAGAAACAATATTGCCTTCTAGTAGGTGCCATTCTGGCAACATTCTGACGTTTTAATTTAAGAAACGTACTTTAAAATTGAGGAAATAAGAGATTTGTTTTGTGGCTGAATAATAATTTTAGCCAAATTATGAGTATTTGGAAATGAACTGCAGAGCTGGAATTTTGTTCAAATCATACTGAACAACTGAAAGCTGATGGGTTTTGCAGATTTTGCAAATTGTCCTAAAATCATATTAATTGTGTTGCAGTTTGAATATTGAATTGTATGATCCTTTCATAGAAACTTTGTGAGAACGAGGGAAGCGATTCCCTTCCATCTTTCCCTCCTTTGGCCCCTGGCGTGGTAGCCCTGGACCAGCTTTTTTGGCATCTATCACCCAACCCAACCCCATCCATCTTGTTTCTCCTGGGTTCATGACAACCTGTGCAACTGGGTATTGCTTGCCACTGACTCCGTGCTTTTTGTTGTTGTTGCTCAGTATCAGTGAGATTGCCAAAGTTGCAGTCATTTGGGTTTGTAAAAAATGACCTTCTCAGCTTTGTGTCCTCTTCTTTGTGTTTGGAGAAAGGCTGGTGACCACAGAGCAAGGCCAGCCCCACAAGTAGCAGCTCAGCTTCTCTGAAGAGCAGAATACATATTTACTCGCACTGTGGTTGCCCTCAGACCATCCTGCTCAGTGACTGCAGCGGGACCTTGGGTGCCCGTGGCCACCCAGGACAGCTGCGAGCTGTGACACCTAAAGTGATTCGGGAACTCCCACGGGGCTTCTGGCTCAGCAGGAGCGCAGGCTGGGTCCGTACTCAGGATGCCATCTGAAGGGAGATAAAGAGAAAATGATTGCCTTGACTCATAGGTGCCTCCTGTAATTTGAAATGGGAAGTGGAAATGCAACCTGTTTTGATGGTCTGCTCCTGGAAGCTTACCGAACCAGACACTTTCCAGATGACTCAGAGCAAGACAGCTGTTGGCTGAGAACTGCTGTATCAAGGATTTGGCAGGATTATATAACAAGCAGTTGTCCTTCACCACTGGTAACGCGCCTTCCCTGCGAGATTTATGCTTACGATTTATGCTTACAATTGTCCAGTTTTGCAGAAAAAAACGAAACGGCAAGTGCCTGGAGGTATTTTCAGGATGCAGCTGAGCTCCTGCCCGGAACAGACCTATTATTTGTTTCTGTACATTGTACTATGCTCTTTCAGGAAGAGAAGATAAATTTTCACTGCTAGCCTCACGATGCCATCCATTCCTTTGCAGTGGTCCCTTTGTGTTTGACATGGTGTATCTCTCTCCATTTAGCAAAACCACTCAAACTAGTTGTGGAGAATGTACCTGTTTCTTCACAATTAAAATGACTGTGGTTCAGAGTGATCTTTTTGCTTTCTGGGAGCTGGAGCACCGCTGGCTTCTTTTGTGTGCTTGAATTTTTCTATGTGTCTTTCAATCCCCCTCCTGGAAAAGTTTGAACTGGATTGAGCGTTGGTGAAAACTGGCCATGTTTGTAGCTGGAGGTTAGCAAGATCCTTTCTAGTCTCAAAAACCAGAAGAAACAGAAATGCTCCTTTTTGTTCATGTCTGATATCACCTTTTGGAAAAGGTAATTTGTTGTGGCAGGGAGTTCCAGGAGTATTTCCAGTCCTCGGAGCTGTGTTCGGGATCATAGCTGGGAATCGCATGTATTCGCTGATGTTCACTTAACAATAGATGAAGTGACCATAATGATTTTATTAAAACTGTAAGTGCCTCACCAGGAGGTTTTGTTGGTTCGCCCGTGATTGCTAGAAGGAAAGAAAGGATGTGCTTCATTTCTTCCTATTCGTAATTGTTTAGACTAGAAAGCTTTGACTTACTGCAGAGAGCTGGATTTGCCACTCATGAAGGTGGTAGCTGAATCTGAAGAAACACATCTGTCATTATTCACAAGGCTGGTAATATCCAGCTCTGCTTCTATCACAGCAAATACGAATGGTCCCTTAATAGGAATATCACTGTGTCAGGAGTAATCTCGAAAAGTCACTGAGGCATAACGCAGACAGACCCAAGGTTCAGGAGAGCCAGGGAGGTCAGTATTTCAACTGCTTGTACAGGTGCCAAAATTACCAGTGTAGATGAGTTTAGATCCACAGCAATGTTTGTATCCAGAGATATCCCACAAACATATTTCTGAGATGCTGCAAACATAATTTGGATCTTACACTGGTGGTGCAGGACTGTAACCCTTTTGCTTTCAATAGAATTATTCCAGATTTATCTGGAATCTGAGTTATTTTAAGAAGTATTGTGTATTTGCAAAATAGCTTGAATACCTCAGGTTTGTTTCTAGCAAGCTCTCACTCTTGGTACCAATGCCTTGCATAGGATTTTATGAGGGAAACTACATTTGTTTTAACAGTTAAGTTTTTATAGCTGGAAGCAATTTTCCTTAGTGTAACATTTCAGAAGCCCTTTATGGCTAGCAATATTTCATTGAATGCCTGAAGATTGAGACCTACTGCATGGCTTTATCATGTATAAAGCTTATTATCTGACAAAATTTGGTGCATAGCAGGCTTATTTATTTAAAAGGTCACAATCATATTTCTCCACTGGTAATGGCATTTTTATCCATTTAATAGGTTTATCCTAAAGCATATTCCTAATGCATTTTGTTCTGAAGCCAGTTAATAACTTTAACTCTTCAGGCTCTTAGCAGAATAGAGAAGTCTGCATTTTGGAACAAGAATTTGACCAGTTGGGCCCAGTCCAGAAGGACACAAGGTCTGATACAGTGTTTAATGCATCCTCTTCTGAACCAGCTCAGCACCTTGAAGCATTCGGCCTTAAATCGTCTCCTGACCTTCAAGTTATGCAGAGTGAGACAATGATCATGAAAAGAATCACTGCACTATATAGAGCTGTTGAAATTCTGAAGCTGTCTTGGCCCTTAAGCTGCCACCTATACTTTGCACAGCTACAGGTAATAATTCTTGGGGTCAAAATATGTTCTGGTTTATTCCCCAGAGAAATTTTACGAATTTGAATATAGTTGCCTTTGTTTTGCCTGGATGTAAAGAGGCAGTCCTCTCCCTCTCTCTGTTTCTCTCAGCCAACCTACAGGGGCCAATGGCACCTACAATGAAAGGCTGTTTGTTTTCTACAGTCCTGGGCTATTTAGGGTCTGAATACAGGTAGCATTTGACTCTGTGAATGAGCTGAGTCTTCTCTGGGATTTCCCTTGTAAAATATGCCAGTAATCACAATAAGCCTGCACTGCTCTAGAAGAGAGAAGCAAGGGCAATACACAAAACCCTGGAGGAGTTGTGGGTGACATTTCTGAGTTCGTGTCCCCTCCAAACAACCTGCAGAGCTTTCCCAAGCTGAAAGGAAGGCATCATTTGCATCTCTGCTCTGATCAGGACTGAGTTTTGTATTTGTGTTCCACTACATCCCTCCAAGGACTAATGTACTTTACAAAGAGAAGAAAAAGCAAACTGGATTTATGATGGATTCATACTGGATTTTTCAGCTACATGACTTCTGAAGCAATGGTTTTGATCCAGTGACAGCAATGCCACCACACTAGGGATGTCCTGGCCAGCACCATGCCAGTGTCACACACTGCCAATGCGCTCGCCTTTAGCCTGCAGCTTAGGTAGCTTCCAAGTGAGCATCGGTGCTTTGAAATAAGATGCTCTGCAGGACACTGTGATATAAGAAAGTTTGAAAAAAAGCAGAAGAAAGTCCAGTCTTAGAAGGATGTTTATTGCATAAGACACCAGAGGGAGAAATGCTGTTACTGCCATATAATATAGGCTTAATTAATGAAAAATTAATGCTTTGTCTTTCTAGACTAAAGGTCCAAGTCCCCGCCTTCCATTAAAACCTGCCGGGGCAGCTGAGGCTAGCTGTAATGTGTCACTATCACATGAGGCTGTTTCCCATCGTTTTCAGCAGCCTAGAAGGCCACTTGTGTTATCAATTTATGTAGCTAAAAAGCACACCTGCAATAACACTAGGTAAGAGAGAAAAGCAGAAGTGTTATGTGCTGCAGGCCATAAACCGATGGCTAAAGAGCTGAATCAGGAAGAAAGTTACCCTATGGGCAAGTTAGTCTATAACTGTCTATTACCAGCTTTTACATCTTCCTCCAAGGCTCTGATACTTGGCACTGAGGGGCAGGATGTGAGCGCAGGGGAGCAATCTGTGAGCCAGTTCCTCTGCTTCGGTTATACTTAGCTCCGTGACTACACCACTCCTGGTACCTAAGCGAGTTGCATTCGTGTCATGTAGGCATGCCCTTAATGGGTAGGCTTTAAATCGTTCTATATTTAGCTTTTGCTTCCTCCTAAAGCGTTCTGCACACATTCAGCCTATGAAGGGATGCGATGACAAGCTAAAGACCTCTGGGACCTCCTCACCAGGATTTCTCTTCAACAGAGAGAAAAAAAAAGGGCAGCAATCTTAAGAGTTAGATACATACACAAAATAGAAATTGAGAATAAGTAGGGCAAGGGGTCAGAAAACATTGTGTAGGGCTTGACCCAAGCTGACTCTAATCGATAGAAAAATTTCCACTGGCGTCCAGAGGCTGAGATTGGTTAGATGAGTGATTGCTATTTGTATCATTAATGTAGGAAAGAAATGATGGTTATAGCTAGCGTTATAATGACTTTTAGAGGGCAATGATTAAGCTAATGACTGAAGATAGAAAGTAAATCTTTGCTTTAAAGAAGCTGGAAATGTGAGGACAGGTTTGGTATCAGTTGTCTCACTTAAGAGAAGTGTACTTGTATAAACCAGTTCCACCTGCAGCTGTGAAGCACAAATTATTGTGGACAAACAGATTGCTGGGGACTTCAGAAGGATCTCATCAAACAGACTAAATGGACAGAAAATCAGTGACAATGTATTTTATATGAGGGAAAATATCTTTCATTACACGTAAACCATCGTAAGCTCTAAAGACCAGGGAAGAAAATTTGGACTCACTGTAGATCTGTGCAAATGTCAGTGTTATTCTGAGCATCAGTCAAAAAGACAAATAAGAGGTTAGGAATTTTTTCCTGAGGTAATAAGGGGCAAGAAAAAAGAAAACATCAGGAACTGTTGGGGCATGAAAGGATGCTGCTCCTTGGCACTCTTCATGTAAACAATTGTTTTCTCTTTGCAAAGTATATGTTTGGAGATCAAATTAATATTATTGGAAATGTGCCAGGTACTGAAGAAATCTTACTCGTCCAAAAGCAGACAAATGCCTGCTGATGGAAACTCCTACGTTCTTGGCTGGCGTGTGGATGTTTATCGAGTTAGGAGGGCCCCTCCACAGGGACAGAAAGGTGCAGGCATTCTCTCCTGACCTGAGCAACCACCAGCATTTCAGGCCTGAGGAGAAAGAGTCACCAGCCTCTGCATACCTCTGGTGAGGTGGCCAAAGTGCATCCTGTCCCACCATCATATCAACTGCACTCAACAATTAAGACAGCATCAGTTGCTGCAATGCTTTTGTGCCTTCTCCCATCCAGAGGCAGGAGAGTCTGTAGCACAGGTGGCAGTCACTCTACAACCTCTGAAGTTGAAACATGCGGTTTTAGCTGCTCCACATGTGTGAAGTGCAGGGCAAGTGGAGGAACCATTCGTGTTCTTTCCCAGTGGTAGGAAGATGTTTGTAGAAGCTTTCTGTCCCACCTTCTGTGCTTTTTCCCCTCTTCTGCCCCTTTGCATAACCATGGTTCACTTCAGTCTCTTCCCAGAACCACAAGGTTTCTGCAGAGAACAGCACCCTCAGTCAATGAAGGCTGAAGGATTCAGAAGACTGACTAAACACAAGGACTCTCCATCAGTCTTCAGGTGGTCATCCCAGTGCCCACCAGCCCTTCACATCTGAGAGATGCCACGTCACTGTGAATGCAGTACACTGCCTCCCCATAATGCCAGGATTTGTTTTGACCTTCATGGAGGGATGAACAACATAGAGGGAATCACATCTCCTCTGGGGATCAGGGAATATCCACTGAATGTCACATCTTGAAGGGAAGTGGCAGCTCAGCAAGTAATGCTAGCGCTTTAGGGACCAAGCTTGGGTTAAAGAGAAGCCCCACAAGAAGTCCAGGCACCACGACTTGGTTAGCACCTAGAGCCACAGATTATTATACCAGGTGTTTGTTTGTGTGTGGTTTGGAAGAGGTAGGTGGGAAGAGGCTTCCAGAAAAATTTGTCTCCCATATTGCAACCCATTGGCAGAGCATTGTCTTGCCCTGGGTTACAGGGCAGAATAAAAACCTGGATGCTCTCTAAGACAGTTTTCTCCTCCAAACACTGAAGCACCTCTCATGGAGTACTGTGGCAGTCCATACCTTTGTGCTGACCAGCAGACATGTATCGTAGGAGTGGACAGGGCCATTTCTGAGACCTCCTCCATTAGGAACTCCAGGATGGGAGTTACACTGGTTGCACCATCCTGTGGCTACCCACAGCCAGCTCTACCTGCTGGACCTTCTCAGAAAACACTCCTTTTGTCTTCCTCTGATGCTGTGGACATGGATCCTGAGTAGAGGGCTATATGGTGGGCCCATTACTTGCTTTTGCCATGCTCCATCCCTAAGAGAAGTGCTTGGCTTTTGCAACCCATGTGTGTGTGGGGGGAGTCACCTCAAGGACAGAACCAGAGAAGATTTAATATGGGAGCACAGGGTGCAGTCCAAGGTCATTAAGGAAGGGGTTGATCTGAGATATGAAAGAGAAATAAAATAGAGGCATTCTTGAAGATGGAGGGCGGGAGGGGGTGACTCTAGGGCTGCAAAGTGCAGTACCAGAGGCATGAGCAGGCTGAAACTGTTACAATGAACCCCAAGAGTCTCAAAAGCAGATGGCAGAAGATAGTAGAGGCTGGAATCCCTCTGGGAGGGACAAAGTCCTCTCCTGGTGGTAAACAGAAGAGACTGAGATTGGGAGTAATAATATGATGGCCTCTCCCTACGACATCTTACGAAGCTGTGTACGTTGCCTTTCCCATTTGTCCCGCCAGGCAGGAGCAGCAACATTTGTCCTTGCCCACAAAGGAAGTGGAGGAGCAGTCCTTCCCTTTACTGGACACTCTCAGGAATGGAGTCCATGGATCCGAAAAACCTGGAGCCTCCCTTGAGCATCACAGACTGCCTGGAGGCCAGGTGAACCTTTAATCTGAATGCCAGTACCTGCATACTCATTTCTGAGTGCTTCCACCACCACCTGCAAATTGAACCCTCCTGCCTTAGCCAACAGCAAGAGCTGTTCTGCCTCAGTGAGCATCCAGGGTTGGTAACCCACTAGTTAGTAAATACTACACAAGCATCTTCTTTGCTAAAATCCAAAAGTAACAAAGAAAATCCCAGAGACAGAGCATGCACAGGCAGAGAGGTCTTCCTCTGCTGTTGTTCCTAATGTTTAACTTAGTTTCCTAGAAGAATTTGATTTATGTGTCCTGATTTCGCTGGGATAAAATCATAGAATCAGTTTTCTATTCAGGAAAGCTGCATTTCTGCAAAGACTACAATACTCAATTTCACGGGAACAAAGTTGATAAAACACTTTGGTTTAGTTTTCAGACAGGTCTGGTATGCAGTGATCAAGGTCTTTAGCAGTTTGGAGTTAGCCAGGTGCGGAAGTTGAGGGGAACAAAAATGAAGGCAGTTGACCCTAAGCTGGCCAACAGAATTATTCCAGACCATAGATGTCACACTCAGTATAAACTGGAGAGTTTGCTGGGGACAGCCCTCTTTTCCTCAATGACTGACACCTGAGGAAGGTCTTGCCCATCATTCTACTTCCAAGGCCTACTCCCCAACTCACTGTGACCATCACACTTTGCAACTGCTATATGGCTGAGTATGTCTCTCTGTACTTTATATGAATACTGTTATTAATACTAGGCTTATTATTATTATTATTATTAATAATA
>NW_010160406.1:0-423 GCF_000695765.1 Mesitornis unicolor | reverse complement strand
ACTGTAAAAAGGAATGTTTGGTTTCTGAAATCGGATTTTGGGCCCTTAAACTGGGATTTCGGAGCGTGAAAATGAGAGTTTTGGTACTAAAAATCAGAGTTCAGAATCTAAAAATGCGAGTTTAGGCAAAAATGGGAGTTTTGAGCCTTAAAATGAGAGTTTGAACCCTAAAATGAGATATTGGACCCTAAAAATGTGAATTTGGGTTTTAAAAATGAGAGTTTGGGCTCTAAAAAAAAGCATTTGTGCCATAAAATGGGAGTTTGGGCCCTCACAATGGGCGCTTTGGCCATTAAATGAGACTTGGGGCCCTAAAAATGGGAGTTTGGTGCATGAAAATTCGACTTTCTGTTCGAAAATCTCAGCTGGGTCCCTAAATATGAATATTTGGTCTCTAAAATGAGAGTTTGACTCCTAGAAATC
>NW_010160405.1:3714-6132 GCF_000695765.1 Mesitornis unicolor | reverse complement strand
AAAATATATATTTATATTTTTTTAATTGCCACTTTTAATGTGTGCCTAAAAGTAAATTTAATTCACCTTAGAAATTAAAAAAAAAAATCAAACCCACACGACATTTGAACAGGAGTCCTATTGTTTTTTAAGAACTGCAAGAGAAATCATGGCAAATGATGCAAAACTTGTCAGATGTGGTAAGGTTATACGGCTTATGACCTGAATTAAAACTTTCCTAGTCTGAGCACTCCTCATTCTCTAAAAAGTCTACCCTAGGCTTGGTGTAACTTAAGAAATAACTGGTGGGACCATAAGTTTAAGTACTAGGAACAGTAATACTTTTTTTTTTTTTTTAAACCAGACCTTTTTTTTTTGCTATTGTTAGACATAATGAACTCAGACTCTGAGCTTTGGCATTAACTATGAGCCTAAATTGAAGATATAATTTGAAAAACAGCTTTTTCAAAATATCTAGTGGATACTCAACATGTTATCACAGGACATAGAAGGGCCGGGCGCAGCTGCCAGTCTGGAGTATTTTCTAGTAAACTGAGACTGACATGTATTTTAGCACCTGATATTTTGGCCATAATGACATGCCTTTCTTTTTAAAAAAGTGTGTTTTAGATCATAGATCACTCCTCTTTCACAGTCTTGGTATGCTGTGGAATTGCATTTCAAGAGAATAATGTACCAAAGAGGATCAGCTGCTGCACAAAATGTTATGATTACTGTGGAGGAAAATACATTCAATGGTGACATCTGTTCTCATATTAGATCCGAAATGCTATATTGATTATTCCTAACCAAAGCAAATATATTATTCATTATTATTCCAAGCGTACTATGATGTGTAGGGTTTTTTATTTGATGTTTCCTTGGGTTTCTTTTAAATCTGGATTACCTGCTAACTTACTGTATCTCCTGATGCTTTTGGATCAACAGTGTATGAAATTTTTTCAAAAATTTATGGGAAAAATTTTAGGAAAAGTTTGAAAGTTTTTAGACTTTTTAAACATACAGTTTCAGGATTTCATAATTGCTAAAAGGGAAAGACAGGATAATTTTCATAAGGTTATTATAAGGCAACAAAGGCCCTTTATCACAAATCCTATTTTATACACAAGGGAAAAAACCCACATATTTTTAATTTGCAGAGCGATCTGCATCTTGTGTCTTTTAATGTGTTCCTTGGACTGTTAGCTCAGAAAATACATTTGCTAGCCTTATAGATTTGATTTTTGATTTGAATACTGGAATAGGTTTCAAAAAATGATAATTAATATGATCCTGTAAAATAAAATGCAGAAATTTCCAGGCTCAAAGAGGCATGATATAATACAGCAGCAAATAGTAATTTCTTATAAGGTTTTGTTCATTAGTTTGTGAATATTTTTCATCCTGAATTGTTCCTTATGATATTCTACTTTGGATGATATCTCATCAGAAACTAAAACTTAAATCTTCCCAGTGAAACAGTGTAAGAAGAGAAGCAACCCTTGTCAGTGGATTTATACTTCAGTTCTGTTCTGTCTTATAGCTTACAACTGCTGTATTTCTTCCTATTTATTTTATACCATTTCTGGACTGGTGAGAATACTTTCCTCACAAAAACAGTTGTGTAAACCTGCAAGTAAGCTATTATATACCATATGTTAGATGTTTCACAACAATTGGTTTGCAATCTTAGTGGGGCTAAGATTCTTAATATGATGAAAGACTGAACTTCTGTACACTTAATTTTTGGAATGAGCTTTAATGCCTATTATTTGACTTGATTTTTGTCAGGAAATTTTAATATATATTTCTATCTTCTAAATTTACAATTTTGTTTTCACTAATTTTCATTCCTAACTTCACTAGAAATTTATAATTATTCTAGATAATACTCATCAAAGTGGCACTACACCTAGTAACTTAACCATTTCTTCCCTCACACATGGACACACACACTGATGCATCCCATCTTCAGTCAGCGACTCAGGCTGCAGAAACAGCAGGTTTCATTTAAATCATTAGAAGCAGCCAATGCTCAGCATTTTTGAAAGTCAACACTGAAAGCTGCCTGTACTCTAAATGCTTTGCTGGCCTCAGAACTGTCCCTTAGAAAAGTAATAATCCACAGCTCTGAAACAGTGGCAGTAACACTGTCTCTGTGACTTTTTCTGCTGGCTATGTACTGTGCTATCATTGAATGTGCTGGTTTTTCTGAATGCCATTCATATGTGCTCTTCTTCCAGAAAACATCATTGTCTCAGATATTAGAAACTCTGCTTTTTAAATAATACTCTTGAAGCTCAGTTCCTACCTTTAAATACCGCAGCTCCGTATGTCACAATACCAAAATCCTTTTTTTGAAGTCTAGCCACAGAAGATACAGCTTTACAGTCAAGGTCATAAAGTGAATCATGAAAACAGTCTTAATTCCAGTCTTAA
>NW_010160405.1:0-3683 GCF_000695765.1 Mesitornis unicolor | reverse complement strand
TCAGCAGGAGGAAAGATACCAAGTACATACATACTGATAAATAGAAAGGGCAAAGAAGCATATCTGAACAATTGGATCCCAGAGCTATTTCCCATCCTCTGTCCGAAAAGATGCTTTTCTTTATAGGTGGTGTTACTGGTGTCCTCTCTCCACAGCATAGCAATGTCACTCTGCACTGCTCTATTCTGAATAACTGTTGGAAAAGTGTTATATAGCACTGCCACCCAGGGGACAAGAGGTAGGCCAGCATCGGTCAGTGTGTGCTTGTGTTCAATCATAAAGCTGCACAGCAGAAAGCACACTCTTCTCACCAGAGGTGGCAGAGGAATGACTGACAGTCCCTTTGAAAGACTTAGGAGATACCTAGAAATACAACTGTACTGGTTGAGAAAGACCAGTTTAATAAAATTCAGATAAAATATATTACTTGTGTAAATCGTGTTGAAATGATGTTTGCCCGTCACATTTTTTTTCTAAGCTATAGCATGGTTAATTTTTTTGGAGAATGATCGTAATTTTTTTTTTTATTTCTGGGATTATTTTTAAGAATGAAAATTCATACTTAGAATTCCATCCTTAAGTGTTTCTCAGAAACATTTGAAAACATTAATGTACACTTCTCTTGCTACCTCTTCTCATTTCATTTAAATCTCTCTGACATAATTGCCTCTCTTTTAAGCCCTCAAAGCCTCTGTTCAAAATAGCCAAAAAACAATTGTGTGTGCAGAAAAAAAATATTTCTTAGGAATAGCTGGAGAATAAACCAAAAAACAAATCAGACCAAAAATTTTTTTCAAGCATACAAGCCTTCTTCAGCACATTTTCTTTCCCTCAGAATTAACCAGCCAAACTTCCAAGTGCTGTTTGTTTGCAATCAGCTTTGGTACACTTCCACAACTCTTTCTCCAGAAGTGTATGATGGGAGCCTACTTCTTCCATATAAACTTGTTGTCTATTTATGCTATGATGAATTTGCATAGCTATGGTATGAAGGGAAATATGCTGTTGTTTGTGTTGGAAATAAAATGGGCTATCTTCTGTTCTTTGGCTCACTCAGTGTGGCCTGGCTCCTATTCTGTGGAGCTTGTGTCTGCTCTACTTTCTGTTTGCCTATTTCTGTAGTCTGTTTAATGGAAAACACTCCTGGAATGTACTTTTCATACCTCAGTGGTGTCTAGGAGATTGCCAGTGTGCACCCTGTCAACAAGGGTTTCAAGAGTTCCAACAACTGCATCTGGGTATGTGCCGAGTGACTCTCTGTTAAGAGGAAACATGTCATATGGCACCATCTGACAGATTGACCAACCCAATCACCTTCTACAGCAAAGTAGCATTTTCTGTATATGTGGGGCAAGCAGTGGATGTTGTTTACCTGGACTTAAGTAAAGTGATAGAAACTGTTTCTCATACATACAAACTGGCAAAAGTGGATGGATGATCTGTGATATGTGTAGGACATTTGCCAACAGGCAACAATCAGAGGGTAGAGATCAATGGCTTTTACTCAGGCAGGCAGCCTGTCACAGGTGAGGTCACTCAGGAATTGATACTGAGTCTGACAACTTTCAATATCTTCATAAGTTGTCTGAAGGATGGGACTGAAAGTATCCTCACCAAGTTTGCTGATGAAAATAAACTGGGTAGCAAGGTGGATATGTCAGAAGGGAGAGCCATCTTACAGAGAGACCTGAACAAGCTGGAAAAGTCGGCAAGCAAAAACAGTATGAAGTTTAACAAAGACAAGTGCAAACTCCTGCACCTGGGATGTGTAAGGATTGGTCTGGCTCATAGTTTAAACAGATTTCAGTGATGTCCAGTGCACCAGGCGACCTGTGGGGGGTTGCAGGAGCAACTCAGCCTTAGATTGCCTTAAGGCCCTGTCTCTGCAGAGACGACCCATGGGGAGCTGTGTAGATAGATCAGCCGAGTTGTCTGGTAAGCAGGAAACTAAACAGGGCAGAGTTGCATCATTCAAAGAACCGAAACCTGAGCTGAGCCTTGAAATTCCCCAACAAATAGTAAGCCCTGAGTCCCAATCAAACCACTATTAAATTGCCGGAAAGTAAAACAAAGTAAGCTGGAAGATGTCTCTCTGACCCCAAGGGACCAAACAATACAAAGATATGCAAGAGACAGAGCATACAGAAGGGAACAACATCCATGAATAAACAACGATAAGGACAGGCACTGCGGAAGAAACAACCACCCAGATGGTCTAATCTACTGAGACATGCCCCTGCCTGCTGTCCTGTACACCAGGGGATAAAAACCCCAAGAATCAGGTTAAAAATGGGGAGTTACTTCTCCAGCCATGGAGTGATGAGAACCTTCCCCCTTGGTCAGAATCCTGGCCAAGGTAACTTACATGGGAGCCCTTACCTGGAGGGGTAAGTGAATATTTGGCAGGTTTTAAGTTTGTAGACACAGGTGATTGACTAATACGCGTGTGGTATTCCGAGTTGTTTGTGAGTTGTGATAGTGTGTTCCATGAATCGCCTGGGAGTTGTAATAGTGAATTTTGTGAGTAGCCTGGAAGTTGTTGTGAATTGCTTATGAGCAGTAGCAGTGAGTTTTGTGAGTGGTCTGCGGTCTGTCATGAATTTCCTGTGGGCTGTAATAGTGCATTTTGTGACTGTTGTAGTTACAATAGTGCATTTTGTGAATCTCTTGTGGTTGTAAATAGTGTAGTCTTACTTTTTAAAACCGCAATAGCGCATTCTCCATTGTATCCATAAACCTGCAACAGTGACGTACTGAATCTGCACATGTTGTTCAAATAAATTGTTAAATTTAAACTCTGCAGTAGAGTCTCTTTTTGTCACAGGATGACAATCAGAGAGCCCAGTACAGACTGGGATCTGTGTGACTGGGGAGCAGCCTTGCTGAAAGGGACCTGGGGGTCCTGGTGGACAAAAATGATGCTCCAGAGGAGAATATGATAAGACTTCAGGATATAAAAAGGGGAAAACTAGAGGAGTTACTGTAAAGGGGTACAGCCTGTACCTGAAAAAGAGAAGAGACAACAAATTGCCTGGTCATGAGGACTGTAAGGAGGAACACCCTATACACTGAAGGCAACCAAGTTCAGATTGCTGAACTGCAAAAGAAACGAAACCAGAAACACAAAACCAAAACAAAAACAAAAAGCAGAACCCAAAAAAAACAAGTTGGCAGAAATGCAGACGGGAAATAAAGAGGTCAGTAGAAGACAAAGAGAAAGTTGATTGTTAGGTCCTTAATTTATTAGTAAGTAATCCCATTAAGCCATTAAACTTTCTTTACATATAATCAAAGGGAGGAGGAAAGAATTTATTGTTGCTTTTTTTGTAAAATTATTTATTTGGTACTTCAGAACTCTGTGTGGTCCTTTCAGAGGCATGTACATGCACCTAGTCACAGACTGAACTACATGATGACTGCTGGGCTTTCCAGGTTGCTGGTTACGTCCATTCTGCCTCAGGTCCAGCCCAAGGCAGTGACACAGTGGGAAATATTGTGAAGCAAAGAGCAGGGTCCTGTGGTTGGATTTGGTTTGAAATATTCCATTTGGCCCTGTTTGGAGGAAAAATATACCATTTTGCAATTTGACAGATAATACATTCTTTCTATATAAAATACCAAATGGTTTTTAAAAGGTGTGTCTAACAGTACATGAAACATGCAGTAATTCAGTATCTGGGGGG
>NW_010160404.1:38199-40527 GCF_000695765.1 Mesitornis unicolor | reverse complement strand
CGCACCTTCCGCTCCCGCGCTGCCTCCGAGCAGCGGTTTCAAAGGGTACATCTGCATATTGCCTTAGAAACGGGTGACTCACCCGGGCCGGCTCGCTGCTGGGCCTGATGGAGTTAAAACAGCTTGGGGTCGGGCGCGCCTGGTTCTTTCTGGGGGGACTAGAGAGGGGGAAAGAGGGGCTTTGGGAAGCGGGGAAACGGAGAAGGGTCGGTGATGGATCACTCTGGGTGTCTCCCCATTGCTGGGTGGTGTTAAGTTTGCAGGGGAATTTGAGTGTGTTTTGCTTGTGTGAAAGCATACGACAGAAGCAGCAAATGGCTGCAGTTGGGGATGATGTTTGTGTCTGTTAAAAACAGTTCGTGCCCGACTGGGATGCGTGAGGTTTGCGGCAGAGTTCACCTCTTTCCCCGGAAAGGCATGGCTTCCAGCGGAGCCGGTAGGTCTACCTTGCTCGGAGGAGAGTTGTGTTCGCCAGGAAACTTTCTCGGGTTGGCTTTTCATTCTCCGTCCCTTTTCCTGTCCCTTCGTAAAAACTTCCGCGGTCGGCGGAGCTCCAGCGACGAGGCAAATCTCGTGGTGGCGGCCGCGCCGACGGCCCCGGGACCAGCGGTGATACCACCCCGCAGTAACTCTTCCCTCTGCCTCGCTGACCGGCAGCAATTTCGGCGTTGCTGCTCCTTTGGCTCGGCCAACTGCGGGAGGGGGACCGGTCCCCTTGCCCGGGTGCCCACCTCCGCCCCCTTCCGTGACGCTGCCCCGGCGTGGCGGGGGACATAGGGCCCTGCCCAACGACATGCAGGGCTCTAGGTGTCGCTGCGAGCCAGCGGAGTGCCGCCGGCGGGGCCGGGCTCAGGCACATTTTCCTCGTTATTTGATTGTTTTAATTTCGCTTTCCTGGATTCAGAGGCGGCAGATGTCTGGAGCCGCTTCTCTCATCACCAAAAGCGCTGAGCCGGGAAGCAAAGGACGCAGTTTAGCATGTGCGAGTGATTCGTGCTAACAGGCTCTGAAAGAATATTAATAAGAATAATATTAAACCACTAAACGGAGAGCTGTTTGAGGTTTCTTTTTCTTTTCTTTTCTTTTTTTTTTTTTCCGCTTCTCTTACCCTAGGGTTTGTGTGTGGGTGGAGGGCATTGTTGTGCGGTGCCATCTGTAGAGGGAAAGATACCTGCTTAAGTATTTCTTGCAATGAAGTGCAAACAAGCATGGCCAGAAACGGATTTGGGGTGACTTCTAAACGCACGTAGGCACCTCATGTGAATTATTTTTAAAGGGTGCAATGTGCATGAGAAAGTTCGGTGGACCGGTTCGAGCGGCTTAAAGGTGCTCCCGTCCAACAGAGACTGGGCAGGCCGGGCTGGGGGTCTCCAAGGGAGGGTCGTTCAGGTTGGAAGGGTGAAGTTGTGACAGAGCCGGTAGAAAATCGCCTTTAAAGCCTGTGTTGCAGGAAGAAGCGGACCCGCCCGCGGGGGGAGAGGGGGCGGGGGCAAGAACGGGCAAGAGCGGGCGCGACCGGTGGAGCTGTCCGTGGTCCTGAACCCTACCAGAGTGTGGATCGGTGGAGCTGTCCGCGGTGCTGACCCCACCCAGAGAGGGGAGCGACGGGGCTGTCCGCGGTGCTGAACCCGCCTATCCCAGGACAGGATGAGGTGTGTGCGGTGCTCAACCCACCCGGGACCAGCGCCGTGGCGAGCTGGAGACGGCGTCTTGCCCTTGGCCATGGCGAGATCGTGGCAGAGAGAGAGAGTTTCTCTCCTGCCCCTGGTAGCAGCAGACAGACTCACCCAGGATGACCTAATGCAGCCTTAAGCATGAAATCCCCAAGTTGAAGGGAAAAATGAGGCAGGCAGCAGGCAAGGACTAAGGAAGTGCAAGGAGGTCAATCTGCTTGTGCAGGGTGCCAAGAGCATGTGCTTTTGCTTATCATGGGGAAGGGCTTGATCAGACAGCATTGGAAACTCCTTTCTAAGGTGATTAGACTTCTGATATCTGTTTTACAAATACTGGTTTGGTTTTTTTTCTGTTTTACAAATATTACAGTAGGACATTTACATTGTCTTTCGTCCTCCAACAAAGATCTAGAAGAAAAAGCCAGAGCTTAACAATAAAGAAACAAAGTTTTGTTCTCTGTCCACACTTGGAAATACCAAAACAAACCTGAGAATGATACTGTTCTGTTCCTAAGTTTGTCATGTGATTAATAATCAGGAGAGAACTGAGATTTTTTTTAGTAGGTTACTGATGATGACTTTCCCTATTGAAATATGTGTGCTGCATTCAGTACTATATTCTTAAGCACCAGTACAGACCTCAGTGCAGTACAAA
>NW_010160404.1:6811-38168 GCF_000695765.1 Mesitornis unicolor | reverse complement strand
AGGGAAAGACAGGATCTTGCATTTGAAGGTCACGGTATTGTTAGTAAGCATTTTGTCTACTGGAAGTACTAGTCGTGGAAAAATACTAGATGAAACGTATATAAAGTTAAAGAGGAAGCAATAACTTTGTAATAACCAAAATTTAAAACTAAGACAATAGTGATTTAATGTGACAACTGCTCACTTCGCTTTACAGCCACTATTGAAACAGTCTTGAAAACACTGCTTTTGTAATATAGCATAGCAAAGCAGGGGTCACAACATTATTCAGTATTTTAACAAGCTTTTACAGTGTTTCAAATCATGGTAGTTATATGAGAAAAAAATCTAGTAAACCTAATTTGTGAACAAAACCTAGGTTAAATATTGCAAATTTTTCATGTTAAATATTAACCTGATCAGACAATCATGTTATTTATGGGAAGAGTAATGAAGAAACTAGGTTCTGTATAAATGACCCCACAAAACCACTTCCCATTTGGCTTTGTGGCAGTATTTATACTGAAGTTAATTATTGCAACAGCTGTAAACAAAATTCTGATGACATTTTTGCTTTGTTACAGGATTACTTTTTCACTATGTGTATTTACATATGAGGAAGTATCTGTGAACACGCAGTCAAATCTAGTGTGGTGATGTGGCAGATGATGAAGAATTTTGGGATCACAATTCTCCTTTTAGATTGATGAGGTTAATACTTTCCATGTTGTACTGTGGAAGGGATTTTTCTCCTACACGTTGACTTGAGAACTTTTTCCTATAAAATAGAGCTTTTTCATTTTTTTCAAGCTTTTTCTTCTTTGGCATCGCAGTGATTAATGAGTTTAATTTTTGCAGGCAACTGCCAGGAGGTGCTGAGTAAGATGTATCATGCTGATTGTGTGTAACCCCGTTCCTTTTAATTACTGGGATAATAACAATACATTAATCAGGTGCATAAGAAATTCAGCACTTTTCTGTAACGCAGAGTATTGATCTATTTTATAAGGCACTGACTATAAAAGGATGATCAAAGAAGTCCTTTTCAAATTAAATTTTGTATGATAAGTTGTGTTAAAAATATTGAACCCTCCATTCAAACATCATAAAACTTTTCTACATAAAGAGCCATACGCTGCATTCTGACAGGTTCATTACTGAGTCATATAAAACCAGCCGAACTCAAAGTATAAAAGATTTCTGTACTGTGAATATTCTTTCCATGACTGAATTCTGAATATTTCTTTCCTGCATTTGCTTAAAGCTACATTTAGCCATATATTATACTTTACTGGTTTTGCAATTGATTATTCATATTGATTTACATTTTGAGAAGTTTTTCATTCAGATATAAATAGCGATAATTTTGAAATACTTCAGTAAAACTGTGTTTCCTACTTGAATAAATTAAGGATTAAGTAAATAAAATATCATTTGTTAACAGAGTGAGTCTGAGAAAGTGAGAATCAAAGCCATTACTGTAAAAAAATTGTAATTTGGTATGTCAGACTTGCTGTTGCATGTAATTGAAAGTGTTAATTTTCAGTTCATTATTTGTCTAATGGGAAGAAGTATTGCTTCCTAGAAATCTGTGTCAAGGACAGTATTTCAGAAAGGTTGAGGCCTGAGCTGCAGCCAACAGGCATTTCAGAAGTGGTCTGGTCTTTTCCCCAAAAGATGAGTGGTTTGATTTTATAGAAGGGTTTGTAGGACTGCAGGAATTATAACATTACTGTAAGATATAGTAATTTGAATTGTAACCATAAGTCTATCTAAAGATCTGAATTGCTGTGCTTATTGACAGAAACTACTGTTTGAGTCTGTAAGAGTCTCTTCTTGGTGCGTTCTTGGATGCTGAACTCAGTTATCCTACTTATCCTATTAAGGTGTAGAGAGCTGGGACTGGTGCCTTCAGTGAAAATAGGCCTTACTGACATTCTGTCAGTTTACCTTTTGAAATTAATATAGATTACAGCTTACTTCTCTCAAGAGAAATTGTTATAAACCTTATAAAAATAATGTTTTATATTTGTATGGAAGCCCATCATATGTTTTGTGATTACTGAATAATGGACACTGTGATCTGGAGGTGATGTGGTTTTTATACTTTGCTTTATAACTGAATTTAGAATTAATCCACCTTATGATATTTGCTGTCAGTTTAAAATCAGCCTCTGTTTCTGCAGTCTTTACTAGCTATGGTAATGATGCATGCACTGAAAAACAAATGTGCCAGAGAGAATGTATTTTTAAATATTCAGGAATAACTGTGTGAAGAGGCTGAATCATCTCTCTAATAGTAGTGAACTGTGTTATAAGTTGGGATACCTCAAGGAGAGTACTCAGCTCACATTATTTCTCTTGAGCTCGTAGCTCAAGTGTAGAAAGAAGACACTGAACCTAGGGTTAGGGCTGCTTGTGTTGTTTTCCAAGAGGCTTTCAAAGACAGAGGGGGTGGAAAAAAAATAACTATCAATACGTGCTGCTCTTGATTCCTCTTTTTATTTTTGCTTTAGAAAAGGCCAGAAAGAAGACAGTTCTTAGGGTGTCCATGACAGTGTTGAAAATGCTATTTGAGAGTAAGAAGATTTTGTCCCTTGAAATAAAAACCTTTACATTAATTTGGGCCATTATATTTTTGTTTGCAATGGTCAGCAAAATCTTCCTTTACGGTTCATGAATTGCAAGTTGATTTTATTGGGATTTTTGCCTTATGTGTGTGATGATTTCCAGCATGTTGCTGTGAGGTACCTGCATTTTCATGCTGTGACCAAGGGGTGGCAGCGTGTCTTGATCACAATGTTCGTATAGAGTGCTTGACTTTTCATTGCTTTAATAGTAAAACACGAACCAACCATTTGTTTACATACTCATATCTACACGTGAGGGTTATGTTCAATTCCTTATTGCTTTCTCTTGGATTGATTGACTTGTTGAAAATTTGGAAACTCTTTTTCACCATCAGTGATAAATATTTGTTTTCAAAGCTCATTAAAAAATTGGTTCAACAACAGTTTTAAATGGTCCCATCTTCAAGCATGGGGAAAGGAGGGATGAAAAGAATCTTTCTTCTGAGAGAGTATTTTTCTCTTTTCTCCCAAAGGAAAACAAAATGACAGGCTTTCCCAAAAAGCCTCTTCCACTTATACTGGGTTTTGATACAGTGTAAAGTTTCAAAAGCATACACAGGTAATATAGGTTTGTAAATTCAGTTTTTTAAAAAGTGATTTGTGGTCAAATTAAAAAAAATGTATTGGAATCAAATTCTTAGGTGCAAAAATATTAATTTTGGATCGGGTTCTTATTTATGTACCCTTGAAAATGTTATCTGCATTCATTAGATTGTGGGTGTTTGTATTCCTGTGTTTGATAATGACGAGATTCAGTGTGGATGAGTTAATTGAGTTAAAACAGATTTTAAATTTTTGCTTTAGACTCTATGAAGAGATATAATGTGCCATAATCTTCACTGCCAATATGTAACTAAAAAGAGAGTAAAAGATTGGCATTGGGCACGTGCATATTTTGCTGCACAGAGCTCTGTAGAAGGGAACAGAGCAGTGTAGTGGTACAATTCAATAAGACGTTTTGAAGGATGAATGGGCTGTGGTTTTTGTGTAGTGGAAACAAGTCTGTCACAGCTTTTCCACTTGTGGAGTGTTCAGAAACCTTCGTTTCCCACATTCAGGTGGAGTTTTAATTATTTCTCAGCTTTTAAGCATTCTAATGTAGAGATATTTTTATACTTTAGGGTTTTTTGTTTTGTTTGTTTGTTTGTTTGTTTGAGGTTTTTAATTTTACTTTTTTTTTAATAGGGCTTGAAAGACTTACCAAAGATTACAGCAAAGATTGACACAGTTTTTAAGCCTGAGGGAACTTGTAATGTGGAGCCAGGAAGTAAGGAAGGGTCTGATACTCATCCACACTGCAAGCAGTAAGATTAAGCAAAGCTAATGGAGTGTGTGAGGTAGTGTGAAAATCCTTATTTTGTGAATCTCTGTTGATGAAATCGTACAGATTTCCACTGAGCATGTTTTTTAATTGCTTTTCACATGCATAGTGTAAATTCTTTTCCTCTAAACAAGGTACTTGCTAGTAGAGTTTTGCTATTACATAGATTCTTCCATGAGCTGTTATCTCTGTGCCTTTTAAAACTGCATTTAACATTATTATGTTCAGTTCACAGATGGAAAATCGGAGTCTGAGTTGACACATTGTCTCATAGACTGTGCATCTCAGCTCTGCAACAGTGGCAGTTTGCTGTGGCTTGTCCCTGTGAGCTATTCCAGTTTCTGGTCCTGGGCTGCAGGGGCTTTAAGAACAAAAATTCTTCCAGTTATCACCAAGGTTATTGTTACAAGTGTAAAACTAATTGTGAAATCTGGCACATTTAAGTCTTTGCTTTATCTGGCACTCATCAGTGAGAGTTTTCATGTGACATTTCAAATGTCTGATGTTTTCCTCTATCTGTTCAAGGGTTTGGAGCTTGCTTTGAGAGAAGGGAGATTTAAAGCCTCCAAAAGGAAGGAGTATCTTAATACTTTCATAATACTTAATATTTTAAGGGGTGGTTTGTTTGTTTTTCTTTTTTTCCTTTCTGTATTTGTCAATAGCATCTGCTCCAGCATTTCAACTAGATTTCACTTTAGACAGACCTCAAAAGCAAATGCAAATTTCTCCTCAGGCTTGCTATCTTGCATGTACAGAACTATATGGAATGGAAAAGCAGCAGTGGGAAATACCTGGTAACCTTGGCTCTAGTTATACTGCAGCCATTAATTTTAATGTGTTTATGACAAAAGTACGTATGTATTTCTTATTTTCCATCAACATGAGCTCCAATTCTCTGGAAAAGAAAGAAGCTGTGGTATTTTGATCAGAGGAGAAACGAAACCCATGGAGACTGACGGGTGTTATTGTGGTCTTCAAGCTGTGGATCTAAAGACACTTGGTGACTGGAGCCAGCAGGGCCCAGGGTCCCCATGCCTGCTGCTTTCCTCCCATTCTGGCAGAGGCAGGGGACAAATAACATTCAGCATCTGGGCAGCAGCGGGAGGCCTGTTACTGCCCGCTGGCCCTTCTCAAGGGTACAAGCAGTGGTTTGCAGAGCCTAGTCAAACTCATGTAGAGTTTGTGTCTGTGAAGATGAACTCGAACATCCTGCAATGCCTCTTGCTAAGGTGACTAAAAAAAGCTCAACTTTTCCTCTTTCCATTTCCCCAGCTCTGCCTCATGGAAGAAAAAACTCAGTTTTGTTTGCACTGCTGGGAAGTCATGAGTCAGTCCTTCCTCCCTGCCTAACAGGTGGCTGCTGGCAACCTTATTTCTCTGCTCTGGCGCCTAAAGATGGATCTCCCAGTAAAAACCTCAGATAGCTCCTCTCCAGCTGCTTCACAGTGACATACCCTCTGGCATTGCAAAATGCGAGTTTCAGCTGCTGCCCATCTCCCCTGCTCTCCTCTCAGGACAGGCAGGTTGTGTTATCTCATATTCCAGAGGGGCATAAGAAGCAGAGAGGAAAGAGGATGTTGGGAGCTGCTTTAAGTAGTGCTTGACCTCTTGCATAAGAGATTGATTGTCCCAAGATAAGTTTATTGCATACACAGCTCTGAGATTTGCACAGATTGCTCATGGGATTATGTTTCATGTGACTGTAGAATCCTATCTTTATTTGTTTGTCATTTATTGTTAAATCCCTCCTCATGTTTCTGGATAATCTATATTAAATATGGTTTGGTTTTGCTTTTGTTCTTCCTATTTCCTTTAGATGCCAAAAAAGAAAGGCAATATTTAAAAGGCCAAACATCTATCCCTTTGTTGACAGGGAAGCTGTAGAAATCAACAATGTTGCCATAGAGACATAAATGGTTTATACTGAAGCAAAGATTTCCACTTTTACTAGTGTTCCTGCTAGGCACGCTGAATATAAGCGCTTTATTGGTACAGTTCCTCTGTCTGTTCTATATTAACCTTTTTTAATTATTATTATTTATTTGGGCATTTGTAATGCCAGATACAAAAGGAGGCATCTGGAGAAAGCACTGAAGGTATTACAGTGCTTCACAATGGTGTCTCTAATAAAGTGGGTGCTGTTGAAGCAGCTGCTTTGTTCTGTTGTGAACTACAGCACAAACAACACTTGTTTGCAATTAATCACTGTATGTATTTTGACAAGAGCAATTAATTAACACTGACATAGCCAAGGTTTAGGGTCATAGTAACCTGATCTATTGCACTTGCCTTGTTTATACTTCTGTGTTTGAGTTCTGCATGCTTGAAAGAGACTTCTTCAAGGAGTAGGGAGTTCTCACCAATTTCTGGGCACATTTTTATGCCTTCGGTTTGAGTTGGCATGGATCTGTGGTAAAGCATTGGAATGACCATTAGGGAAGTTCCTGGGTCTGCCGCTGAGCTGCTGCATGACCTTCAGCTAGTAATTTATCTACGTGGGGCAGGACCTGCATCTATTGGAGACCATAAAGGAATCAAGGCCATGACTTCATTTGTGGCTTTGCTGTGGTGGTGCAGAATTAAATAATTTCTGCTTTTGGCCTAAAGCTCTGGGCTAAAAAGAACCCACAGAAACATGAGATTATTAATAATTAGCAGTGTGGTCATTAATTCTGACAGTGGCAACATTTGTGGGAGCATTGCTAATAACCCAAACAGACCTGATTGTGCTTGTTTATGGTGGGCTAAAGGTCTCTCTCATTACAGTGTTTCACAGGCAGCGTCAGGAGCTGATAATCACTGTAATGCACATTTTTCTTTTAGCTAAGAAAAGCTAATAAGCATCTGTAGTTTTGAAAATGTCAGATTGAGCCAAAGTGCATGCAATTACATAAGGATAATGTAGCAGATAATAAGAAGGTACATGATGCTGGATGAGCAGTTACCAGGCTATTGTGCTTTGGCTGCTAAAGTACTATGTGTCATGTAAAACAAAGAAGTTGTTGGTTGAGGGAAAACATGCCACCAAGTTGTCAGAGATGGAAACGTGAGCTTATGTGGTAAAGTGACAAGAGTAGTCCCGGGGGAGTATAAACATGCATGGCAGGCTCTTGAGAGAGGGAAGGGTTGTCTGGGTTAAAAGTTATGGACTTGGGAAGGTGGGAAAGGCCACTGAGGGAAAAAAAAGGAAGCAAATGTGGAAAGGAAGATGGGCAGAATGGAGTAATTTATGGTTGCTGTCTCTAAGGTTTTTTTGTATGTGTTTTCAAAGACTCTGTCTTGTGTGTGTGCGTGTGTGTGTGTGTGTGTGTGTATGATGTCTGGGCTATCCTTGATGCTTTAGTTTGTTAAAATCTTTCTGAGACAACTTCTTTGCCCAACAGGCATTACAGCCGTGATGCACTGATTAAGAGCCTGGATGTGAATTTTCAAGCAGTGTCCTCAGTTTACTTTGCCACTGGGGAAAAGAATCAGGCAGGCTCCAAAAGCAAGAGAAAACAGCAAGAGGGAAAACCAGACAATGGAGAGAAAGAAGGAGGAGGAGAGCTGTGATGCACAAAACTGGATGCCAACTCTGATACTGGAAACCAAGGAATTTTGCTTCCAAAATATTTCTTGCTATAGGGCAAAATATTTCTTGTGGCTAAAACAGAATATTCCACATTTGCCCTTTCCTCCTACTTAGGCTAATCCAGCAATTAGCTCTGGGCAGGAGGGCAGGTTCCACCTAATCTGGGAGAAGAGGATTTTTTAAAATCTCATATTTTTCCCTGAAATGCCTGTCTCACCCTTATCCTACCTCTGTTGAAGTGTTCTGATGTCCCCAGAGGGAATGGGTTGGAAGACATTTCTCCCATATCTTTGTTCTATGATAACTTTTACATTTTGTTTGTTTGTTTGTTTTTAGAATGCACCAAGTATTTCATGTCTCTATAAAATATAAAATATCTGTCAGAAAAGCTGGTTGTGTATAGTTCTCATCTTCTTCTGTAATAATTTGTCCGTAGGCAGATATTCTATAAATACTTAATTAGTGACCACTTACGTATTGTTACAGCTGCAATCAGAAAAAAAAAATTATTACGCTTATGAAATGTTTGCATTGCACGTAACAAATTCAAGATATATTTTGGCACTTAAAAAACAATGTACCTTTCCATTGCAATTCTGCACCAGAGTATATCCTCTTCTGGTGTAACTTTGGCCTAGATTAACAGAGTTTGCATTACAGGGTTGTATGGAAGCATATGATTGATACATGTGTTTGGAGAGGTCTCAGGAAGACTCTCCTAATATCCTCAGGCCTTCACTTACAGGTGGGAGCTGAGAGTTTCCCACACTATCACCATCCATTGCTGTCCACATTCCTACGTTATGTGACATGATTACAGTTACATGACTTTTCAGACTGAGTCTTTATTTTTCCTGGCCCTTCACCATTATGTTTGCCTGCTCAGCTAGGATATCTGTAACTGAAAAGCTTATTTTCTATACCCCTTTCTTCTTATGTTCAGTCATTTTGGGAGACTCCGTCCAGGTCTGTCAATGTGGATTTGCAAGAATGGAGTTCATGGCATGGGCTTGGATCAGGTTTCTGGTAAGAAAGCTTGCAGGAAGCATCACTGAAACATTCACTGTCTGTGCATGTTTAAGCTCAGTGTGGGTTGAAATTCTCTTCCTATGAAAGTTCAGGGAAGGTCACTTGGTGTATTCCCAGCATGCAAATTCAGAGCATGTGTAAACATGGCCATAAAGATTACTTTTGTGGTTGGATTTTTGGTTTGAGTTTTTTGGCTTTTGTTTGTTTGTTTGTTTTCTGTCCAGTCAGTAGCAAATTATATGTTCCTCAATAAGCTTGATATTAGAGAAGAAGGAGAGGGGAGGAAATAAGCTGTCTTCTTTCATGTTGGGTCACTGTCTTTCTCTCATGCTCATAGCAACTGCACAGCCCTGTAGTGGCTCTCCTGTCTTTGGACGAGCTAGAAATAAGTGCCTCATGGCACTAGAGAAGGTGAAGGTTAAGAGCAAGGTTAAACCCAGTTTAATCCCACTCTGTAAATCTGCATGTGAAATCCCTCAAATTACAGCCATGTTTCTTCCTGTCTGTGCTAAGTTGAAGCTCTTCTGAAAGTGGGCTTTTGGCAGATAGCACAATGCTATTGGGCTGGAAAGATATGTGAGAATGCCACAGTCAGCTTTTTACCTGTGCAATTTAGTATAAAATGTAGGGAGCAGCAGCATGAATCAGAGGATTAAATTTGCTCTAAAAGTTCCACAAAAGGCTTCTCTTTTGCTAAAGACAGATTGTGCCAGTCCAACCTGAAAAACTGTAATTTAATTTGAAAGCACTGATCTGCATTCCTTTCACCTGATCTCGATTGGTGACAAGCCATAAAATTTCTTCGTGGTTCACTAGAGTTCGATAGATGAAAATTTCCTAACTTCATAAAATGACTAAAAACACTCCAAATGTATATTATTAGCAGGGCTTCTGTGAGACAACTCAATCAGCAGGCTTCAGGTGCCTTTTATGAAAGGTTTGGTGAGCATTGTTTGAATGGCAGATTGCTGAGATATATATTAATTGAGGGGAAGACAAATCAAATCCAAGGCTTTATGTTTAAAGTAACTTAAAGAACAAATGATAGTGCATGTATGTGACAGAGGATTTCCCGATTTGCCACAATGCTATGTAGGTGAATTGTACAAGGATCAATGTCTCTAGCAGCAATAAGTGAGATCTGCGTGGCTGATTTGGCAGCAGCCAACTCTTGTGTTTTTCTTTAACCCAGTGCCTTGTACAGCACTGTAAAGCAGAAAGAAGTAGATTGGTTTTATGTGTACCGCCTGTATCTCATCTAGAAAACTCATCTCCTCCAGCATGCTGTATCATAAACTGAAAACTGAATCCACTTTCATCAAATGTTTGTGAGTGATGAACCGTTTCAGGACCGTTCTGTTCTGTTCAAGGCATTTCTACAAACAGAAGAAGAATGATTGATTGACTCATTGCAAAATACATGTTGGGCATTAGAGACTGCTTTTCCTTTCTCCCTCTCCTCCCTTTCATATAGGCTGGCTGTGACTTTCCAAACTGACAAGATAATGTGACTATTTCTATTTTATTTTTTCTATTCCACTTGTTTTCATGACTGGCAAGTAGAGGTTTGTAAAAGGGTGGATGAGCAACCAGGTATCTGGAAATTGAGCCTCTTAACACCAGTTTAGATAGTCAAAATTTCTGAGATTGGGTGAAGAAATTTGGTGGCTGCTTTTAGTCAAATGTGCTATATGAGAGTTTGTCTATTGATATTACTAAACTTTCTGATGAAAACGGAATAAACATCTATCACAGTTAGTGCTTAATTCTCTTCCCCTGGAGCTAAGAGCACTCCAGCAAGGTACAGTACTAAAATCTGTTCTTTACTTCATAGTGACCTAATCTTCAGAAATCCTAAATGTAAATTCATGTGCTTGCTAAGAGACAAAGGACCTTTTTATACTTAATGGGTCTGATCTCTTACCAAAGCAGGAGATTAGGATTTTCTATGGCTTGGTCTCTCCCCTTTGCTGGTAATGGTGGAAATGGAAAATCTGTCCATCCTCAGGACAGGTATCTAGGAGAAAGTTTCATTGTCAGACCCAGGCATTCCCGGCATTTTTCTTGGTCAGCTTCAATAACTACTGCTTCTCATTTATTCAGGTTAACGGACCCTTCTCCAGGGCACAGTAATTTTTTTTATGATTAAGGATATTGGAATATGAATAGATGACTGTAACCTGGCCACAGATTGGTTTAAGCTGCAAATTATAAGATTTCTAAAATATTGAATATTGAAGTATTGGAAGAGTCTTCCAGTAAGAGTGAGCAAAGATAAAAGTCATATATAGCTTTAAGATAAATCTCGGTAACTATTTTTATGGGATTATATGCCTTCCCTTGGAAGCAGAGAAAACATAAGATCCCCTTTTACAACTAAATCTACTGAAATTTTGTATCCAGCCAGTGAAAAGGTCTCTGCCTCCAGCTAGGTAACAGGAATTTCAGTTTTAATTATGCAGGCCAAACATCTTTTCAAAGAATCTCCTAAAGGGGTATAGGTTATTAGACTCAATGTTTGTAAAAAAAAATGTGGTAAAATGGGTTATACAGGGCTGAATCCATCCATTGCACATATTTTTAAGTTTGTTCAGTCAGCTTTATTCAAGAGGTCCTGGATTGCTGCATTTTAAACAGATTGTGTCAAGTGTACCAGATATATGATATTTCTCTAAGGATTTCTAGCTATCTCCCCTGTAGGCCAAGCACTTTTCCATTTCAAGAGGCAAGATGTTAAGAGGTCTGTCACTGCAAGGTCAGCAGCATCTATAGGCATTTAAGTTGCAAATGGCCTGTGTGGGCAAACCTAATTTCGAGCAGTTCTTTTTCCCTTATTCTTGTAAAATAGTATGTTCTTGTTTCATCAAAGTGCTTTGCTCTGGTGTTTCTACACAGAGTCCCAGAGTCCTTTACAGACAATATCTTTGCCTATCTTCGTAACAGAGATTGCAAAGGAAAGCCTATGGCTGAGAATCTATTGGAAGAATATCAGACAGTTCATTTTGTGTTATGGGACCTCTGTAGTGTAATCTAAATTTCCAGATTATGTGAGTTGCAGATTCGGGTACCTAAAGAGAATTTAGTAGCTCAATACATCCAAATGACTGAGAAAACTACCTCTGAGTTTGAACAACTTTACTGGATTTTTCCCTTTTTTAATATAGATGTTCCCTAGGCCACAAGAGCAGTGCTGTTTATGTGACAGAATTGCTCAACTGGAAGCACCCAAGTCCATCAGAGTCTCTCTGTGAAGCAGAAATAGGCAGAACAAGACTTCTCTTCATCTAGAAACACTCCAGGTGCCCTTCAATGGCTTATTGCCTTATGAGAGTTCAAAGTGGGTTTAACATCCATTGGAAAGTTTGAGTCTATTATAAGGCACCAATTATTTTAGAAACTCTCCCTGGAGGAGGAGAAACTGCCCACTTGCTACATGATGCTTGAGCAGCTGTGCTATTTTTCTAGTCTGAACTTGGTTCTCAGCCTTGTTCAAAAGTCCATCTCCTACAGTGAGCTCTTGGCTGTTGCTACAGACTCAGAAGGGCTCTCCTTTTTCTTCTCCTTTCTGAACACAGGAAAGTCGGGTGAGTTGGAAAGGAAACTGAGGGAAAGCAAGCATGGTTGTGTGGTGGTGGGAAGAGCTCTGAGATACAGGGCTCTGCTCCTCAGCAGATGGTGAGTGTAAAAAATGCCCAAGAAGGGGTACAACACATGTTGGGCAGTTTGTGTTAGTTTCTACTCCTCAGTACCCCTAGTGCTGCTTTTTCAGCAGCTCAAAATGTTGACAATGTAGGAATGGCAGTGCCTGACTTGTAAATAGCTGCATCCTTTATTGTGGCTGGCCCTGAGCACTTCTGAAAATTTGACCTATGGCACACACTTGTTTAAAACTGATGCAGCTACTTCAAATAAAGCAATGGGAGGCATATGTGTGAAGATTTAATGTAGCAAGAACTATTCTAAGGCAGGAAATTTCTTACCAATAATTCTGACATTGAAAGGCGAGAAGGGTCCTCTCCATTTTTGGCCAATCCAGGACGGGAAAAGCAGAAGTGCTGCCTTCTGTAATGGGTGCTAAGGGAGAGGTAGTGGTGCTATACCAGAGTGGTTAGAGGCAGAGGATGCAGATGACAGCTTCTTATAGGTGCGAAGAGGTGGTTTGAGTGCACAGTGTGTGTTGATGTGGTAGGACTTGCCAAAGTAATCTCCAGTTATCTCATCTCATGCTGCACATGAGCAGTAGGTCAGCAAACACCATGGCTGTAGCACATGACTGGGAGTTAGAAAGCTCTTGTATACCATTTAATTTTTCAGGAGCTTTTAAATCCCTGTGTGGTATTGGGCAGATTTTCCAGAAGATCTTAGTTATGCAATAAAAGCCATCTGATATTGTTTCTACGCTGCTGTTAAGATGAAGTATTCTTATTATATCCTATAATCGTACTTGTGCTTTCTATTCTTGATTGTTTTTCTAAGCCCTGGGCTAAAATGCATTGTGATAGAAGTTATTCACCCAACAAAACGTCCAAACGGTGAAGCACTATAACTCCTGCCTTTTTTTCTACTTCTCAAGACAGCAAAGATCAAGCAGTACAGCTTATACCGCTTGAAAGTGCTAATACATGTTGAAGATTCAGTATTTTCATGGTTATTTGAGCTGGAATTTCACATGCCACCAAACACACAGTTGATCTAAATCAGTGCCTCCCCAGAGCCACATCTGCCCAAGGGATGAGCTTCCGTTGTGCCGAGACTGTATCTTGTGGCCTGATTTTGTACTCTTGTGGAGGAACTGAGGGTACTGTGTTGCACTGCTGCAGTGCCAGCTTTCAGCTGCTGCTCATTCATATTAGTCAGAACTAATTTATCTACTGATTACTGACATTGTAGTGAACTTTCAGCTGCTGATAGAGGTTGTTCAGGGCTTGTTTGGAGATCTTTGCATGGTGTTACAATATACATCAGAGAAATCATCACTACATCAGACACTCAAAAAATATAAACAGTGCTGCACATAAAGTTGCCACTGAATCCCATCATTCCACTTTTTCTTGTATTCATTACTCTGGTTTCCTTGTGTGCCTTATGTTAGTCTTTAGTTAAATGATTGCATGTCATTGTAGGGTTCTTTTGGCACAGGACCCCTCTTCCCATGCTCACAGTGATTTAATGAAAAGCTCTTCAACATTTCATTTTCCCCTCATTGTTTAATGTATGGCCCTAGGCCTCAATCTGTGCTCTCTTCAGATGCTGGGCTCTTATCTAGCATTAACTGCCGCAGTATTTGAATGCATCTCAAAACCTAGTGAATTTGTTTTCAAAGGACAGCTGCTGAGCATGACAGCAAATGGAGTCCCCAGTGATTCATCAGTAGCTTGGAAGTAGGAGAGTGTGACCACAGACCATTGAGTTAACGTAGTGAGAACAGTGATGTTCTCATCCTCTAATAATCAACTATTTGAGGGAGATAGGTCCGCCTTTTCTCTGTAGTTTCATAGCTGTCAGGATGCTGGAAATACATAGTGATTTGGGAATGCTGAATTCTTTTCTGATAGCAATGGGCGTATTTTGGTAGTTTCTAGCTGACTCATTAGGAAATTAGATCAACTGTCTCTGACACATTTCCACTATCTTCCCCTTCTGTATGCTTCTGTATGTCTTCTGCATCATGTTTTAACAATAAATTATTTCTGGTAGAACATATCTTTCTGCTGGTATTCATACTGTTCCTGACATAGAGATGATGTGGTTCATGCTGGGGTAGTTAGGTAGACTTAGCTGAGCTATTTTCCAAATTAGCTGTAATTTTTTTTTCAAAGTGTGTAATTTCAGTTTTCTTGGAACTGGCAAGGTTGTCCTGATGTTATGGACAGTTTTGGCAATAAAAAAATTAATTTAGGTTACATTTAAAACAGAGAAGGGAGTTTTAACAATCTGTAAAGGTTTCAGAAAACTTTCTTTCAGAAAGTTTTCTCATCAGTAAGACACAGGGTTTTATGAGTCTGCCTTATAGAAGCTATACCACATTGTAGAGATAATTAAACATTCCCAGGAGCAAAGTTTTAAAGCTAGGCATCCAATTTCCCATGAGAGTGTGCTAGACCCCATGGTAGAGAATTGTTATTGTTCTATGACCTACATAATAATTAAAGTTAGTAAAATGGATCAGCTCACATAGAAAAGAATGATAGTACCCTCTCTCAGCATATTTCCAAAATCTTTAGCCAAGGATATACAAGGATGAAATTCCAGGATGCCCAGCAGTAGAACAAAAACAACTGAGCTGAAATAAGCAGTTTCCACAAAGTACAACTGTTTTTTTTTCATTATCTTTCTTGTTCTCATGCATGTACTTTTGGAATTTTATATTATTCTAGTTGTTACTGCACACAGTTTATTTCTACTGAAGCATTTCAAGAGACATTTATGTTTTCTGTCTTCAATGTTTTTATTCCTGAGAAAGACTAATTGAAATCTGTCTCCAATTCATCTTCCTGCTCTGTGGAATATCATGTCTGAGTTAAGTTTAGGCAGAACTTCAGAGCTGATGTAACATACCTAGAGGATTTTCCTACTTTTAATAAAATGGAGCTTCCTTAGGGTTTTAGAACAGTTCCTGGAGGACTCAATAGGAAGAAATGTTCATTACTGCTTAATGGAAAACAGTAGTCCTCCTACTAAGAGGGAAATGCAGCACCACAGGATGTTTTTTTATTGCTTCATATGACAAAAGATCTGCTTCCAAATTCCCTGAGACTGGAAAAACTTCATGTACCTGGAAAGCAGAAGTTTTCCTGTCTCTTGAATAGCTCAAATGACTAAATTTGAGGAGGAAAATTAAAAGAAGCAAATGCAGGTTTATAAATGAATGCAGAAAATATTATTCCTGTGTGTGCTCTGAGGACATAAATGTTTTTTAGGAAGATTTGCTTAGGAAGCTAATCTTCTTTGGGATCTTCTTTAGAATCTTCTTTAGGAAGATTGGCCACAAAGAAGAAAACAAGTTTAAAGTGTCGTCTGTTTGGAAGAAAGCTTAGTAAGGGTGAGATTCCTGAGACTGTTAAGAAGTCTTTCTAGAAAGAAAGTTGAATTTCAGTTTGTGGCCTTAAATATTAGTAGTTTGTGTTCAGGAACAATAAATTATAGATTTAAGGTCAAACAGAGTAGTATTTGGTGCTGTGTACTATGCTAAAAGGAGTAGTTCTGAACTACCTGGAGAAATAAAGTAGATCTAGTCACCATTTTCTGTAATTATGTTCAGTTTGTATGATCCTCATGTCACAAGATTCTGCTGCATTAGAACTGTGGTTTTGGGTGTGGATACCAAACCAGCAAAGAACTTGTAGCTCTGAGAGCACCAGACAATATTCGATATTCCCCAATCACCCTGAGCACCTGTGTTAGAAAGAATATGAGTTTGCTGCATTGCTGGGAAAGTGCTGGCACGTTTAATGTAGCCAAGGACAGCTCACATGCCTGATGTATGCAATGCACTTGCACCTATCTGGTAAAGAAGAAATCAGAGTTTAGGCACATGAGCTGTTAAGTGGCAGCTCTCAGGCAGTGAGTGGCCTGAAAAGGCTAAAGTAATCTAAATTACCTTACATTTGCCATGGACTAAGAGTATGCACAAAGAAAGTTATTGCAAATCAGCTGCCAAGTGATAGTTATATTGCTTGCTGTAGTTTGCCTGTTTGCACCTGAGCCCCAAGGAGCAATCCATCCTTTGGAGACAGCCTGTTAGTGCCTTGTCTGGTGTAGTCTTGATCTGAGTGACACTATAACAAGATAGTGATGGACTGATCTGTGTGGGCAAGAGGTATCTGCTCTGCTGCTTCAAATCTCAGACTAAACTTGTGATCGTCACTTGAATTTGTAGTGCATAAGGTATCAGTATTCCTGTTCCTATCCTGTCCATCTCATTCCATGCTTCCTAACTTTTGATGAAGTATTACTTTAATATGTCACTAATTTGGAAGCTGTATTTCTCATTTGCCCCAGTACTGGCAGGAGTCTCTCATCTCCTCTGCAGATAACCAGTTCATACTCTTTCTACACCTTCCCAGTACAAATGTCTGTGTTGATTATCTCTGCAAGATTTCTCCTTTACCCAAAACTCATAATGATACTTTACTGGCATGGCAACTCATTATGTCAGTCTAGACTGGACTGTAATAAGTTGAGAAACGGTGCACTTAATATGTGTTTGTCTACTAGAAGGTTAAATTCATTGCAATCATCTAGTGTGTTGTGGTCTTCCTGGTAGCTTATAGGTCAAGTGTGGTCCATGGGATGCTTCCATCCATCCATCTCTTTTAGCCTTATGAAGACAATAGGAAAGTGCTTTCTTGGAAAGTGCTGCACTTCCTTTGCTTATGGAATAAGGGAAGCTGCTGCTACCAGGGCTGTGTGGCAGGTATTGATGGAGCCAGAGCTGTGTCTCATTCTGTCCAGGCATGGTCCAGCAATGCATGGAGTATCGGTGCTGGTTGTGGCTGAAAGGCATCTTCAAAACTGCTACACATGTTAGTCAAAAGTGCTACATAAAACTGAATTGTTCTGAAGTCTTCTGACTGACACCTTCCTTCTGCAGGTCATGAGCTTCCGTGATTTATGCTTGCTTTGAGCTGAGGAACTGTTTGAGATAGTGTGTACTCAGATTAGAATATCCAGTCTGATCTGAGCATGCTCTGGTGACAGAGAATCCATCAAGGTGTTTAAGTCATGCAGTCGTTAATCACTTTGCTCTTAACTATATGCCTCATTTTTCACTTGAATTTGTCTGAATTTGTCTGGCTTCAGATTTCAAGCATTGATCTCTGCTGGGAGGCTGAAAAACTTTCTATTGTTGAAAATACATGGTAGAGGAGAAATCCAGTACTTGATAAATATAGATTTGTGCTAATGTCACTTCCTTTTTTTAACTTCTTTTCCTACCTTTGAAATTTAATGTCAGAAAAAAACAAACCTTGACTTGCTTCCTCAAAGGTTTGGAATGGAATTACTGCAACTGTGGCAGTAGAACTGCAACACCTGTAGGTGTAGCCATGTCGATTTTGATTTTGACTGGGTGCCGTTAGGAGTTAGTCCTGGCAGCACAAACCTCACTGTGGGCTCCTTATGGGTGCCTGAGACAAGTTTGTGTTTGTGGCTGACCTTGCTGAACTTGCTGCTGGGACTCAACTGCTCCAGAGACCTGAACTTCCTAAAGGAAAGCAACTGTGGGCTGCAATCTTCTATCACTGGGTATAAAGATATATTGTGTTTCTTAATTTATTTCTCCCTGATCCATATCTCCTGTTATGAAACTCAAATTAATTCTTACCACTTAGGAGTCAGCAAATTGCCTGTTTATTGTCTATGGGACTGATCAGAATGGCAATTCTGTGGAATGATATCACTGAAGTTTGAATAAACAAGCTCACTTCCGGTAGTGTCTATCTTTCAGAGTTTTAACAGAAAACAAAGTTTTAGAATGTCTTTAAAATGCTCTTTAAAATGATGATAAAGCATGTTATAAAGAACAGGAATAATTTGCTTATAGTCTGTTATGTGGAAGAACTGAGTTCTGCAGTGCTTTGGCATTTAAGTATCTCTGTGGAGCTGGCCTAGAATCCTGCACCTTGGGCACCAAAATGTTGGATTCAAGGCTTCTGTGTGCAGACCTCATATGAAATTCAAGGATAAAAAAAAGAAAAAAGAGGACAAGAATGAGTAAGAAGGAGAACAGCCAGTTCTCTTGCACAAAATATACTATAGGTGCATGATGAAACACAACAGCCTATTGATAGAAAAAGCAGAAGCAAAGATATGGTGGCAAAAGGACTAAGACAATAGGCTGGGAATATATGCAGACAAAAATGTTGACAGTAGCTACTACTGATGCAGAGGGAGAGATTAATTTCTCCTTCCTGTTGAGAGGGTATGAGGGTAGATAGTAAATTAACCTGGATAACTTTGGGTGTGGTTACACTGAAATTCATAGCTGCTGGAGAAGCTGATTTGCAGAGATCTGATGCTTCACCAGATAGATCTGCAGGTCCTCAGCACTGCAGCTAACACTGGTTTTCCTGATGTGCTTAAGTCTGCCTTTTAAACAGGCATCTTCACAGGATGGCCCTAATGTTACACCACTGGGCAAAATGTTTTCCAGCTTAAGTTCTTAGCAAGTTATCTCTTGTCCTTCCAGAGCAGGCTTTTCTCCATATTACATACTTGTGTTGTCCAGTTTGACTTTAAATGATTCAAACTACGGACATCCCTGAAGTAGCCTGTTTCATAACTAGAATCTCAATGAGCCCCTCAGTTCACAGAACAAACCCTGTTGCATGCCTCTGAGAGCTGTGTGTGCTGATTTGGGATGGGCTGTGAACCATGGAATAGAAATTATTCATGGCCAGCCACAGGGGTTGAGCATGACCCTGTGATCTAAGCTGTGGTGCTCAGTTTAAAACAAACTAGCTGACCGTGCACGTTAATCTCTCTCTGTAGGCATTTTGAAGTACCATTCTGTGAGGGCCACAGGGGGGATTGTTTTCAGTGGAGCCTCAGTTGTTGCTGCTGTAGCTAGATACCGCTAATGGGATTACACATGATCTGTGATTTGGCACTACTCTGCCTTTCCTCTCAGCTGCCAGTTTCCAGATCAGTGTACGGAGCAGTGAACTCCTTCCTTTTAAGTAGCTAAGTCAATGGAAATCCCCAAAGAAGAATTGGACTCCACATTGATCAGTTGGTGGTAGCAGGTCAGCAGGGCTTGTTTTGCAGCTTCAGCTGTGCATGTCTGTTTTGCCATCTGGAACAGTCCTGCACAGCTTGCTTTCCCTCTTATGAGTGAACATCAAGTGAGGCTGAGCTTTGCCAAATCTTTACTTTTCTGCTTTCATGTTGCTGCTGGGAAGGTGCACAGTATATGGAGGCACTGGGAAGATTCACATCATGATCCCTGTTGGCTCCCTGTTGGACCAGGTAGTGTGTCACATGGCAGGATATGCACGGACCCTTCTATTATATGTGTCACAAACATATAGGCTAAGAGGAGGATTCAGAGCAATGCCTAGCCTAACTTCTCTGCTGTTGCTGCCTCCCAGGTTCCTCCTGGCACAGGACAGCAGGAGAAAACATCTTTATAAGTTGAGCAATTCAGTATTGTGGAGAAATGGAGCAGATAGGTATGGAAACGGAAGATACACAGTGTCAATACTGCGGATTCCCAGCATCTGTAAACTCAAGGCTCCACAATTTGAGATCTGCTGAAGATGATCAGAAGATTAAACATTTCTAAGTCTCCTTAAGGCCTTTTATGATTTGCTTCTATGACTTCAGGCATTGGGATTCTAAAAGAAAGAGCAAGTCACCAAGTAAAGGCTAGTACTAAGACATACCAGAGTGCATACTGAATCACATCAAAGGTCAAAATAGTTTCTTTTTTCAACTCTTTGACAATTGTCAATAGTGGTTGCCAAGAGAAGGAATGTTGGACTCATGTAAGCAGACTGTAGCTTCCCTGGTGTGTCCTCTCAGCAGCTTGTGGCTGAGAATGTTTCTGTGTCACTGGATTTTTCATACAAACTCGTACAAACTTATGGCTTACACAGCACCCTGGGGCAATGAGCCTCACAGTGTAGCTACCTGCTGTTGGGAAGGGGGAAAAAAAGAAATAAAGAGGTCTTTTTATAAGAAGAGGAAAAAATAATAGTAGCATTGCTGTTCCTGCACACCTGAGCCTTGACATCTCCCTTCACTGCTTGCCCTACCTCTGCAGTGAAGATGTCAGTTCTGTCTTTCCACATATGACCTGGTCAGCCCCTATCCCCTTTCCTTCTGAGACTTCAGTGGGGTAATCCTTATTTTTTGGGGCACAATGGAGTAATTTCCCTTATGTCCTATCTCAGTATTTCAAGGAACTGAGCTCCCCTCTGCAGTCTAAATTACCGCCTAGCAAAGTGAAAGAAACTGGGTCTGACAGAAGCTGACCTTATGTCCAGCCAGAGCAATCCATTGGCACAACACAATAAATTTGCCAAATTATTCTAAGTAAGAAGTGTATTATTACTTACCAGTGAGGTTGAAGAACTTGGCCCATTTCCTCAAGTGGAGATGAACAGCAAAGGTCTGGTTATTCTGGAAGTCTCTGGATTGCATTAGCAGTGTGTTTGAAATACATAGCATGGGGAGTAGAGATGGGGAGCGCAGATGATATTACTGTGAAGTTAATGTGCTGCTTCCCAAGAAGGTGTGTGTGAGCCCAGCTTCACTGCCTCTCTTGCCCTCATGCTGCGAGCTTGTGTTGGAGTGGAGAGAGGAAGCCGTGGTCTGTCCTGAGCAGTGTGACACAGTCGTGACTTTGATTTTCAGCTCCCAGGTGAGAATTGTGTAAAACTCACATAAACTTCAATCTGCTATAGAAGTTCTCCAAATTTCCAGGAAAAGAGGGGAGGATGAAAGACAGGGAAGACAAACTAAGAAAGAGAGAGTAAGGGACAAGGAATAGAAAACGAAGAAATTAATAGATAAGTGTCATTGCTTTTCATCCAAATGGCTTTGCCACCAGGCTGGCACGCTTGTATATTGTAATGCATTTTTCAAGCTATATTGTGATTTGAAGCCATGTCTGGTATCAGAGACTGGAATGAAAGTTAAAAAGCTGTCTGCCTTCTGCCCTGAAATTCACTCCTTGCCTTGGCTGTAAGCCACTAAACCACAATTAAAATAGCATGAACAGGATGTTTCAGTGAAATGAAGATCAGAGTGTTCCCTCAAACCCTCCAGCTGTGCCCTCCGGAGACCCTGAGACAGAAGGTAAGCTCTGCGTACGGCTTGCATCCCTTAGGTGCTGATGTACAGGTAAAAGGCCTTGCAAGCACAGCCAGAAATTTATGGCAGCAGCAGATGAGCAGACAAAAACAGTAATATAAAGCAAGTGACAGTACTGGAGACAAGACAATTGCATCTGTCTCTTTTTTTTTTTTCTCTCCTTTTGCAGTAGTTTAGTACTAGGAACGGGGCTCAGCATTGTCAGCAATAAAGAAGTGTTCTCTGTCTCCAAGCCATTCAGTGTGTCTTCAGTAAATCAGCAATTTGATGCTTGTTGCAGCAGCAGAAACCCTCCTTTGCATTGGCACTGCTGTCCACAGTAGTGGATTGCATGAGCTGATGCCTACAAATTCAGGACCTAAGTTACTGTCTACATTGGCTGTTTTGGCCCTTCTGCTTTACTATTTTAGTCCTAACAGTTAGGAGACTGGTAGCACACATAAAAGGTTTTAGAACATTGTTTTTTGAGTTGTCTCCTTGTGTTTCATCATCCTCAAGGCATTTGAGCCCATCTCCCTGGCTAGTAAGATGATTTAACCTCCTGCAATGGTATCTTTCTGTAGAAAACTGTGGTGAACTCAATTGCCCAAGCTTGTAGTAATGACTACTTGGATGACAGGGTGTTCCAGCTTCTCCTACTGCTCTGAGTGCTAGTTATAGTGTGTGTCCACATTTGTTAGTTCTCTGGCACTTCTTTACTGTTAACACATCTCTTCAGCTTCATAGCAGAGCTGAGCCCCATCAGCATCACATTGACTTATTTTGAGACTGTAGGTGCCCACATCTACCTTAAGCATGCATCAATCATGCCCACACACCCAGAGACCCCCCCTGACCTCTGTGTCAGCTTGGAGGGGCCCTTGAAGTATGTGCTGCCTCTCAGACTTGGAAGCAGAAGCTCCTGTCATTCTCGTGGGGCTGTGGTAGAAGAAAAATCTGTGTTTTCTGACTCTTCCTTTTCCCACCAACAAAATATTCACCCACTGGAGGGGCAAACTGTTTGATTCCTGCAATTTCTATGATGGATGAGAGAGCCTCAGAGCAGGAGAGAAATGAGGAAAACAGAGATTTAGAGTTGGGCAAATGTAATATAATACCTTAACCTTTGACATGCTGGTCAAAATCACTTCTCTTCTGAGAGCTACTGCCAGTGGTCCTTATTCAGAAGAGCACCAAAGGGCACAATTAAGCTCTGAGTTTGACATAAAACCCTCTTGGCTCAGTAGAAAACCCAAGTTGTCACAACAGCCTGTTTTAAGCATGTGCTTAAAGCAGGGCACATGCAAGAGCTTTGCTGAGTCAGGGTAAGTGAGTGCAAACTGCTGTGCCATGAATAGCAATGAGAGCCAGAAAAGCTTTTTTAAGGACACTATCAACTAGAAAATCTCCTCTGCCTGAAAGTTGTATGTGTGGTAATTAGCAGTAGCCCTACAACTGAGAGAAAGTAGCAGGGCGTAAAATATGTCTCCTCGTAGTTTTATAATTATTCTCCTGATTGTGCTTTGAGCGCTGTTGTTTTTACTGCTTTATTTGTTTTTTATACCTGCTTTGCCTTCCTCTAGTGCAGGAGCAAGATGGCCTTGCTCTTGCACGTGGCACACTCTTTACCTTTGGCTGTGCAAAAGGACACATCTCCACAGCAGCAGCAGGACTCACAACTTGTCTGTCTTCCCTTTGCTGGGGCTATATTAAGCTTCCCCCCTGTGTGTCATCATGTGTCCCCACAGACACTTGTGTCACTGTCAGAGGATGGAGAAGCCAGGGCATCTTTTGGCTGTGGTGTCAGCTTAATACCTTCTCAGGCCATTTGTGTAGCTACAATGTTAGCATCATGGGGCAAATGGGTCCTCCTGTGAAGAGAGCAACAGAAATGCAGTTAACCAGTTTTCCCAGCTGTTTCCAGTCTTTCAGCTGTCGTCCAGTCCCAGCTAAGTCCTCTGTGGGTCGCCTTGGGCCTGTATTCAAGGCTTCTCTGCAACTTGGCACCTAATTCTTCCTCCATGGTGCAGCTCCCAGCCTGGGTCTGGTAGGTTGTGGCATGGAGCCATTGGGCAAGGAAGAAGTTGTGATTTATGGTCCTCCCCCCAACCCTTCTACCTGCCCATCCAGATGTGTCTCAGCATGACAAGCCTAGTGCCAGCCCTTTCTGCTGTCTAGCAATCTGCGGGGGAAGAAAAACCCATGGAAAATTCTGGTAACTCTTCAGTTTTGAAAGAGAAATGCAATGCATACACCTGGCAGCTCTCAGCAGTGTTGCCAATGGATCAGTAAACTCTTGCCACTGCTCTAAAAATCCAGTGCCCTGCTGATCTCTGCCTCTCCAGTGCTGTTTTGGTTTTGATGACTGCTTGGATTTTGTTTTATAGCTATCATAAGGGTATATATGCTACAACCACATGAATTTTTGCACAATGGGAGGGAGGCATACACTGTTTATATGTGATGGAAAAATGATTTCTCAAATGGGTTTAAATGTAACTGTTGAATTTGAAGTCTGAAAAAAGGCTTTTGCTAAGCATCATGTACATACCTGGGTTTCACAATTTTCCCATTGTCTGTGGATGCCTTAGATTTCTGATAGTGCAAATGTGATAATTTTAGGGCCCTAATTACGCCAATCATTTATTATCTGCCTACTTTTTTTCTGCCACTGTTGCCTGGTGTCATGGTGACTTCAAAGTAGCAAAGCCCAGTGTGTGAAATGTCTCAGCTTGGCAGGTGTGGGGTCAGAGATGGGCTCAAGGATGTTATGCAGCACCCTCACTGTTTGCTCTTTCAGGGGCAGAAAGATGAGGCTGGACAATAATTCTGTAGTATTGTGGGATCCATCTGGAAAGAGTGGTTGTCTTCATAGAAGAGAAGAGGGGTGAATACCACACAAATTGTTTATGTATGTAATGCATAGTGGTCCTTAAGGTAGGTAACATGAACATTTCTCTAAAACAGAAGTAAAAGAAAAAAAATTTTAGGAAGACCTTAAAAGAGAATAAATAAAATCCAAAGCAAGCATTGCTTGCATTTGTCATTGTAATCTATGTGTAAATAGGCAAAAAACCAAATGTGCACGTATGTGTGGCACTAATAGAATTTAGTCAGCAGAGGGCAGGGTTTACTGAGTTGAAATTCTTTCCGCTACGATAGATAAAGCTCAGAGAAGATATGCAGAGCTTCCGAAGGACAACTTTTGAAGATGTCAGTGAATCAATACCTACACTAACACCATTCTGCTCCCACCACACCCCTTAATTCAGGTGTTCTCAGTTTCAGCTTTGGCTTTCTTACTTAGATCTAATTGAAAAATTAGAATTCTTTCTGGGTTTCAATCTACAATATACCACTAGCTCTTGGATTTGGTTAAGCTATTTAGGATATATTTATGAGTTTTGTAGGTTCAGGGACTATGTTTTAATTTTCATATATATATTTATGAAAATCACTGCTGGCCATATTCTCTCTTTTGGGAAATGTTAAAAAAGTGGCAGAGTTCAACAAAGTAAAATTGCAATACAGAAAGAGTCACAGGCAATTTTTTTTCAGCTGAGGTCAGGAAAAAGCCAAAAACTCCTGCAGGAAGGAGTTTCAATTACAGTGAACAAGAATAAATTCTGGAGTTTCTTGTCCTAGCATGGTAATAAGTACCAGACAAAAAGGTTGGGGAGAATATTAAGTATTTGGCAATCTTTTACCTGAATCAATGAGAAAGGCATTTGAGGCTTTAAACCTTTCAGACTGTGTGTGGCAAATTATTGAGCTATTTATGTTATCTGATATTGATATGTAACACCTGTGAGCAATGTGCTAGTAGGAAAGCTTGTTCAGCTACATAAAAACTCCAATGTTTCCCCTTTTTTGTTAAAATTAGAATAAACAGCACAGTGCAAGGACTCATAGGCAGTGAATAAGAAAACTGATTCCTTCTAAAAAATCCAGAAGGAAACGCTGATTATACAGAGGAAGATTTAGATCTGTTTCAAAAGTCTCCCTTTAGCTGCTCTCATGGCTGAATTTTGATCAGGTTTACATGTGATTGCATATATAAAATGTGCGCAAGGTTATTTAGAGGAAAATGTCACTGGGAAAAAAAGGAGTCACAGTGACAACCATGAAAATGTTGTTTGTAGTCTCTGAAACACTTGACATAGTTTATCTTTGTGTTAGCCTAATTCTGCTTTCATTAAACTCTGGAGTTCCTGTTTCTGTTCAGTGTATATTATTAGATAGTCTCTGTCATTTTTCAAAGCAGTTAAATTTTGGAGTAATCTAAAGAGATGCTACTGATGCTTCAAATATGCCTAAAACAGAAGGGATGAGAGAATTAGCCACTGCAGCTCTTTTGGTTTTCTTTCTTGTTCTGATGAGAGCCACTGCACTGAGATGCCACTGCTCTGCTTCAAATAAATAGTAAGAAATGTGGGAATAGTCAGATTCTTGGATGAGAATGAATATTTTGAAATAGTCACATCTTCAGAGGGGAGTGAATAGTTTGTCTGAGAGAAGCTGGTCCTTTTGAGGAGCCTCTCTTAGGAACAAGCTGACTTTCTGAAATTCGGACCTTCAACCAGCAACATTCTCTCACTCGACCTAATAATATAGAAAATTTTAGGTAGGAAAAGGTTAATGGGTTCATCTAATAGTCACTTCAGTGCTTCTTTACAAAAAAAAAAATAAAAAGGGGTGAAACAGTATATTGTCTAAGTAGAGAAGCAGTAAGGTGTACCACATGGTGACAGTCTGGAGTTCTGGGAAGCCCCATGAGTCCCACCCACCAGCTGTGCTGTTGTGGTTTGTTACCTTAACACATGAGACAAGCACTGGTGAATTTTGTCTGTCAGACAGGGAGGGCTTCAAGTACCTTTTTATAGGTGGCGAATTGAGGGAAGAAGAGATGAGAGCATTGCCTGTGCTGGCTGGGGAAGCCTGTGGCACCAGAAGGAATTAACCCCAAATTCCAGACTAACACTTCTGACTGTGGTCCATCCTCCCTTCCTGCAGCTTTTACCATTTATTACAGAAAAAGGATGGGTTTTTTTCTGTCATATCTGGCTCTCTAAGCAGTGAGATTCTTGCAGAGATCTGCTCTTGGCTTTGCTGTTCATACCTACAATATTTCAGAGAACAGTAAGCAGGGAAAAAATGAGCTGAAAAAATATATTTATTTTAGAACCAAACTTTGCTGGAAAGTTGATTTCAGAAGTAAGTTGTGGGTTTGTTAGACTTGTTCAGATTAATGCACACTGCAGTGCAATGAATATTAAAGGAACTGTCAAGAAGGAAAGTCTGTGTACAGGATAAATTAGGACTCTCTAGGGATTAAAAAGATGTAGGATTTTTTTTAAGTAGCTAGCCTACTATTGAAAAATAATGAGTAGTTTCCATAGCAACCTCACTTTCACATGGCGCACACATATCGTAGCAACATAAAAAAGAATAGTATCAAAGAAGGAATAAAACTGAGCTGTACTATTTGGATTTTTAAAAATATTCCTCCATCCTAAACTCTCTGTTTACAATGCAAAGATTAGTAAATCACAGAGAATTTTTTTCAGATAAAGTAATTATTATAACTTTCATCTAAATACTTGGAAAAAGAAAGCAAAGTGAAAAATATTCCTGAAAAGAGAACTGGAAATATTACAGTTCTTTCCTCTCTGTACTGTAGCTTGAACAAAGCCAAGAGTATTTCAAGTTGTCAGCATCTTCTCATGGCCCTGTATCCCTAGTTGAGTTCAGTAGGATCGGGAGACAACTGCTATTATTTCATGAATGCATGTTGAGGTGTTTGACAATGTGTGATGCACAGATGATGCTTATCGTTTGACCCATGGAGAATATTTGTGAGAAGGACCAAGGGAAAGACAAACTATTCTGGCTATAATTTCTCAAAGTCAAGGTTAGGTCCCTCCAAGGTTGACTAATGGTTGTGATTTCTTTAATCAAGGCTGGATTCCTTTATAGTTTCACAGAGAAATCAAGTAAAAATGACAAAATCTCAAAAGAGAAAGTCCAACCAACATCTGACAACTTTGGCAGAGTTTTGCTGTGATTTTTGCATGTCAGTTTGAATCCAGAGTTCTCAACAAGTGCTGAAGGCCATCAACTTCAGGGAACTGAAGCTCAGGAAAGTTTCGGACACCTTAACTTTGACAATAGATTCTCTCACTGTGCCTTCTGCTCAGGAATATTCCTCTAAGTGACATGATTCCACAGTCTAGAAAGCAAAATGGTATTTTTCTTTTCTAACCTACCTGTTCTAGAGAAAAAGTGAAAGGAGATTTTTAAATACAAAGAGGGAAGGAATTATAAATATAAAAATACTAAATCAGTATGAAACCAAAGAAAAAATAGTAGTAGTAATATAAATGAGAAGTATAATAAATTAGAAGATTGAGTATCTAGACCTTTGTCAAAGAAAGGCAAAGGTGATGACATCCTAAAGATCAGATCTCATCAGACATAACCTTTTTTTCCCCCATGAACTGTCTTAGTTGAGGATGGATGTAACGACTAGGAGTTTCCTGGCTTTATAACACAGCCCCACAAGGCACTCGGGAAACTGGCAGTGGATGAGTACGATATGTGTGCAGCCTGGTTAGGCAAATATCTGACCAATGACTGTATCATAGTATAATTATACAAGGAAAATCATAACAGAGCAAATGTACTTTCTCAGATTCTTCTTGATCCAACATCTCAAACCTTGTGGAAACCACTCATTAGAATGCATGAAGCAATGTCAAAGTTTCCGATTATGTTATACTAATCTTTGTGTCAATGCTAAAGATAGTGGGATAGATCCAGGACAGCTGGGATCTGTTGGTAAGCAGAAAGAACACAAAACCCATCTATCTGAAGAAAGTCACATATGGCAAGAAATATGGGTCACATTTGAAGGGTGAGGGAAGTAATGTCTGTGAAAAAAGACTTGGTGTCATTGAGGAATATTAAGTGAAGGACAAGCTCCCTGTGCATTACAGTAGATCTTTGTCTGACACTGATGGGATCCTTAATTTATAATTACATGAGTGACTAGTGTTCATGTTGCAAAAAGTGTTGAACACAATGAAGAGGATCCAGAGAGAAGCTATGGTGTTGAATAAGGGAAGGAAAAATATGCCTCTCTGGGTGAGTTGAGTGAGTTTGAAGTGTTTAGTTTGTCAAAGTGAAAGTTCAGAGCTCTATCACATCTCTCTGATCTGCTTGAAAAAGTAGTAAAATGAAGGTAGGAAAAGGTTTCCAAACCAGGTAGGTAGCAGTAGCCTGCCAGTTGAAAAACTTGCCAAGAGTTATTTATAATGAACGTCATCTTGGGATTTTTTTTTTAGTCAGGACTAATGAATTGCCTGCAAAAAACCTCTAATTCAAACAAAATTCAAATTCCAAGAAGACCTGTAGCCAGCAGGATTTCTGGATAAATTACTGTAAATGTCCTTTGTAGTTGATGAATGTATTAATCTTTCTGATTTGTGAGAGCTTTGCCATGTGAACCTGTTATTGCACTACAGGAATTGCTTCAGGATAGCTGATATACATCTGTCTTACTCCACCATCAGGTCCTTGAGGTAGCTTGTCCCTCTGTTACTAAAGGTATCATTCAACCAGTCCAGGTTTGATTAACTCAGCTTACCTTAGATTTACCTCTGAGTGCCAGGTCATAAAAGTGGATATGTGCATAGTTATTGCAGAGCAACTGATACCTAGTAATTTCCTGTGCTCAAGTCCTTTAGAAATGCCAGCAGATCATGTACTATAAACTGTTCTTTTTTTTTCTGTGGCCAGCTTTCAAAAATAGAAAGGAATGGTTTATTAACAGGTGAAAAAAGCCATAAAGATCACAGGATTTTGCTTTTGCAGCAAAGATTCTTACAGATAGTAAAATGTGTTAAATTCTGTCCTTTAAAGTGCAGAGAGCAGCTTCAATTCTGAAGCATCAAGTATGGTACCAGAAGCCTTGTATCCTTGAAATGGAGAATTTGCTTGTTATTTCCTGAACTGGGCTATTTATTTACAGGGAAAAGTACAATTTGCAAGTCAGATTGTTGCAAGTAATTGTTTTTTATTGATATTTTCCATCTGTTTTTCTTCTTCCTTGTATAGAACTTTTCAAATGGCTTTAGTTTCATTAATATTAAAACAAAAATTGACAATAATGAAGAGGTTCTGATTTTAACTCCACAAAGACAAATTAACACATAAAACCAACAGTCACCTTAACCTTTCATTAATACTATTCAACACTTCTAGTTATGTTACTTAGAGCTATGGCAGCTTTCTTGATAAAATACTTCTTAATGTCAAATGCTAATTATTCATGGGAATATGCTTTTCTGTAGCCGCAGGCTGTTGCAGAAAATGACAGCTTTTGATATTACTAAATAAAATAATACATTGTTTCTCCTGTGGCATTTTTTGTATACCACATTTAATGAAATGTAGATTTTTAAGGTCATTTCATTAGTAATGAACCCAATAGGGTTCTTTCTTTTGGTGTCTGACTGTACTGTAGTAGTTTTAAAAACAAGTTTCTGAGTAATTTTGCTTTTCTAGAGTTCATTGGAGTTTATTGAATATTGAAAGTCTATTTTCTCTAGTTACATCAGAAAAATAAGTCTTATATGGTTGCTAGGAAGAAGGCTGTGATGAGAAAAGCCGAAAAAGATTCCAACTCATTTTGTTTCTGTGAAGACTTGAAGTGCATTTCCCCTTCATTGATTGTATGATTCTCCATCCCACATCACTTACTTTTCAATTAATAATTTTTTTCCAATTCCATGCTCTTTAGGGAACAGATTTTTATTACTTCAGGAATCCTCTGCTGCTTTTTATAACTGTTCAGATTATTTTAAATACTTTCCTTGTGAATTATGAAAACCTCTAGCTACTACGGCAAGACCTGCTGTTCACCAGAGAGTTGTTTTAGCCCATGCCTGCAGGCCTGATCTTGACCCTTGTGAAGCAGCAAGGGATTTTGCCAGTAATGCCATGGAGGCGATGTATCTCAGCCTCGTGGGTGCAGCCTGCTGTGTTTCTGCAGATGAAGACAAGGGAATGCCTGAGCTGTTGTCCTGGTAGGAATTTCCTCAATTTGGAGTTACTCAGAGCCACTTGGCCTGTGCGGAGTCACAGCTGGTGGCACAAGATCAGCCTTTGCAATGCCTGTCTCCATTAAGTATGCCCTTGCAGGATGCCTCTCTTGCTTTTTCCATCTGCGGTTGCTCCAAAGGGACATTTGAACTCCCAATAACTCTTCTAAACCCCACTGTAGCACTGAAGTGGTTAAATAACTGTCCCTGTTTAGGTACCTCTACTGATAAAAAGCACCTTCTGGTCTTGTTTTAGTTTCATGCCAAGGCATGTTGCTAGCTGCTGGTGGTGTATCTTCTTCAAAGGATGGCTGCCATCCTTGCTTACTTCTCTGCAGAGAGCAAAAAGCCTTTGAAAGTACCTTCTGCTCATTGGAGTAATGAGCGCTTAAAAAAAAAAAAAACACAACCCGAGAGTCAGCTCAGTGGCTCAGAATTTTGCTGGATTCTGTGTAATTAATTAAGATTTTTTTTAAGCGTTGGTTGCTCTGCCAGTCTGTGTATCTAGGTTGTGCCAGTTTCCAGGATTCCCCTCCACCCCCATCCCCGCCCCTCGCCCCGGTTCCTCACACAGACGTGAGCAGCTGCAGCAATGGAAGACTTCTTTGTAGAGGAGGCAGCTCCAGTGGAACAGGTAGGCGGGCTGGGGTGGGGACTTTATGCACTGAGCATGCTGTGACGGCTGGCAATATTTAAAGCCAACAGACCTAGGCTCCAACCAGCCTACAAGTTCTTTCTACTTGGAAAGGAGCAGGATGATGGGATCTTACAGAGACACATCAGGTGTGACTGAAAACAGCCTCTAGCGCTGGATAAAGATGCCCCAGTGTCTTCCAGGAGAAGGTTAAAAACTTCCCTAGTTGGCCAGAAACCTGTGTGTTTTGCTCATGAGGTGGGTGTTCTGTAAGCAGAACTCTTTCTTCCAGGGAAG